>NW_027362761.1:660576601-660856601 GCF_046119375.1 Phyllobates terribilis
GGTAATATATACATACATACAGGAATGTCCGGGGTCACTGGAGAACACTGCTGGTAATATATACATACATACATACAGGAATGTCCGGGGTCACTGGAGAACACTGCTGGTAATATATACATACATACATGCAGGAATGTCCGGGGTCACTGGAGAACACTGCTGGTAATATATATATACATACATACAGGAATGTCCGCGGTCACTGGAGAACACTGCTGGTAATATATATATACATACATACAGGAATGTCCGGGGTCACTGGAGAACACTGCTGGTAATATATACATACATACAGGAATGTCCGGGGTCACTGGAGAACACTGCTGGTAATATATACATACATACAAGAATGTCCGGGGTCACTGGAGAACACTGCTGGTAATATATACATACATACAGGAATGTCCGGGGTCACTGGAGAACACTGCTGGTAATATATACATACATACAGGAATGTCCGGGGTCACTGGAGAACACTGCTGGTAATATATACATACATACAAGAATGTCCGGGGTCACTGGAGAACACTGCTGGTAATATATACATACATACATACAGGAATGTCAGCGGTCACTGGAGAACACTGCTGGTAATATATACATACATACAGGAATGTCCGGGGTCACTGGAGAACACTGCTGGTATCTCACACCATCCTTATTGAAAAAATGACCAAGTATGCAATGGACCAGGCAACTGTTAGGTGGATTCATAACTGGCTTAGTGATCGGACTCAAAGGGTGGTTGTAAATGGCTTCACATCCAGCTGGATGAATGTCTCAAGTGGGGTACCACAGGGCTCCGTCCTGGGACCTGTATTGTTCAACATCTTTATCAATGATTTAGATGAAGGAATTGAGGGTAAGCTGATTAAATTTGCTGATGACACAAAGCTAGGAGGGATAGCTAATACTAGAGAAGAGAGAGAGAGGATTCAAAAAGACCTAAATAAACTGGAGCAGTGGGCAGCAACCAACAGAATGGTTTTTAACAGGGAAAAATGCAAAGTACTACATCTGGGCAATAAAAATGAAAAAAGCATATACAGAATGGGAGGAATAGAGCTAAGCAACAGTACATGTGAAAAAGACTTAGGTATACTAATAGATCATAGACTGAACATGAGTCAACAGTGTGATGCAGCAGCAAAAAAGGCAAATACAATTCTGGGATGTATTAACAGAAGCATACAGTCTAGATCACGTGAAGTCATTATCGGTCTTTACTCCTCTTTGGTCAGACCTCATCTGGAATACTGTGTACAGTTTTGGGCACCACATTTTAAAAAAGACATAGACAAACTGGAGCAAGTTCAGAGAAGAGCGACCAGAATGGTGACTGGTCTGCAAACCATGTCCTATGAGGAACGGTTGCACGATTTGGGAATGTTTAGCTTGCAAAAAAGAAGACTGAGAGGAGACTTAATAGCTGTCTACAAATATGTCAAGGGCTGTCACATTGTAGAAGGATCATCTTTATTCTCATTTGCACAAGGAAAGACTAGAAGCAATGGGATGAAACTAAATGGGAGGAGACACAGATTAGATATTAGAAAAAACTTTTTGACAGTTAGGGTGATTAATGAGTGGAACAGGCTGCCACGAGAGGTGGTGAGTTCCCCTTCAATGGACGTCTTCAAACAGAGGCTGGACAGACATCTGTCTGAGATGATCTAGTGAATCCTGCTTTGAGCAGGGGGTTGGACCAGATGACCCAGGAGGTCCCTTCCAACTCTACCATTCTATGATTCTATGATTCTATGGTAATATATACATACAGGAATGTCCGGGGTCACTGGAGAACACTGCTGGTAATATATACATACATACAGGAATGTCCGGGGTCACTGGAGAACACTGCTGGTAATATATATATACATACATACAGGAATGTCCGGGGTCACTGGAGAATACTGCTGGTAATATATATATACATACATACATACAGGAATGTCCGGGGTCACTGGAGAACACTGCTGGTAATATATACATACATACAGGAATGTCCGGGGTCACTGGAGAACACTGCTGGTAATATATACATACATACAGGAATGTCCGGGGTCACTGGAGAACACTGCTGGTAATATATACATACATACAGGAATGTCCGGGGTCACTGGAGAACACTGCTGGTAATATACATACATACATACAGGAATGTCCGCGGTCACTGGAGAACACTACTGGTAATATATATATATATATACATACAGGAATGTCCGGGGTCACTGGAGAACACTGCTGGTAATATATACATACATACATACAGGAATGTCCGGGGTCACTGGAGAACACTGCTGGTAATATATACATACATACATACAGGAATGTCCGGGGTCACTGGAGAACACTGCTGGTAATATATACATACATACAGGAATGTCTGGGGTCACTGGAGAACACTGCTGGTAATATATATATACATACAGGAATGTCCGCGGTCACTGGAGAACACTGCTGGTAATACATATATATACATACAGGAATGTCCGCGGTCACTGGAGAACACTGCTGGTAATATATACATACATACATACATACAGGAATGTCCGCGGTCACTGGAGAACACTGCTGGTAATATATATACATACATACAGGAATGTCCGGGGTCACTGGAGAACACTGCTGGTAATATATACATACATACAGGAATGTCCGGGGTCACTGGAGAACACTGCTGGTTATATATACATACATACATACATACATACAGGAATGTCCGGGGTCACTGGAGAACACTGCTGGTAATATATACATACATACAGGAATGTCCGGGGTCACTGGAGAACACTGCTGGTAATATATACATACATACATACATACATACAGGAATGTCCGCGGTCACTAGAGAACACTGCTGGTAATATATACATACATACAGGAATGTCCGGGGTCACTGGAGAACACTGCTGGTAATATATACATACATACATACAGGAATGTCCGGGGTCACTGGAGAACACTGCTGGTTATATATACATACATACATACATACAGGAATGTCCGGGGTCACTGGAGAACACTGCTGGTAATATATACATACATACAGGAATGTCCAGGGTCACTGGAGAACACTGCTGGTAATATATACATACATACAGGAATGTCCAGGGTCACTAGAGAACACTGCTGGTAATATATACATACATACATACAGGAATGTCCGCGGTCACTGGAGAACACTGCTGGTAATATATACATACATACATACAGGAATGTCCGGAGTCACTGGAGAACACTGCTGGTAATATATACATACATACATACAGG
Organism: Phyllobates terribilis; assembly: GCF_046119375.1. Lineage (NCBI taxonomy): Eukaryota > Metazoa > Chordata > Amphibia > Anura > Dendrobatidae > Phyllobates > Phyllobates terribilis. Next base: position 660,579,878 of record NW_027362761.1, read on the forward strand.
AATGTCCGGGGTCACTGGAGAACACTGCTGGTAATATATACATACATACAGGAATGTCCGGGGTCACTGGAGAACACTGCTGGTAATATATACATACATACAGGAATGTCCGGGGTCACTGGAGAACACTGCTGGTAATATATACATACATACATACAGGAATGTCCGGGGTCACTGGAGAACACTGCTGGTAATATATACATACATACATACAGGAATGTCCGCGGTCACTGGAGAACACTGCTGGTAATATATACATACATACAGGAATGTCCGCGGTCACTGGAGAACACTGCTGGTAATATATACATACATACATACAGGAATGTCCGCGGTCACTGGAGAACACTGCTGGTAATATATATATACATACATATATACAGGAATGTCCGCGGTCACTGGAGAACACTGCTGGTAATATATACATACATACAGGAATGTCCGGGGTCACTGGAGAACACTGCTGGTAATATATACATACATACATACAGGAATGTCCACGGTCACTGGAGAACACTGCTGGTAATATATATATACATACATACAGGAATGTCCGGGGTCACTGGAGAACACTGCTGGTAATATATATATATACATACAGGAATGTCCGGGGTCACTGGAGAACACTGCTGGTAATATATACATACATACATACAGGAATGTCTGCGGTCACTGGAGAACACTGCTGGTAATATATACATACATACATACAGGAATGTCCGGGTTCACTGGAGAACACTGCTGGTAATATATACATACATACATACAGGAATGTCCGGGGTCACTGGAGAACACTGCTGGTAATATACATATATACATACAGGAATGTCCGGGTTCACTGGAGAACACTGCTGGTAATATATACATACATACATACAGGAATGTCCGGGGTCACTGGAGAACACTGCTGGTAATATATATATACATACATACAGGAATGTCCGGGGTCACTGGAGAACACTGCTGGTAATATATACATACATACAGGAATGTCCACGGTCACTGGAGAACACTGCTGGTAATATATACATACATACATACATACAGGAATGTCTGCGGTCACTGGAGAACACTGCTGGTAATATATACATACATACATACATACATACAGGAATGTCCGGGGTCACTGGAGAACACTGCTGGTAATATATACATACATACAGGAATGTCCGGGTTCACTGGAGAACACTGCTGGTAATATATATATACATACATACAGGAATGTCCGGGTTCACTGGAGAACACTGCTGGTAATATATACATACATACATACAGGAATGTCCGGGGTCACTGGAGAACACTGCTGGTAATATATACATACATACATACATACAGGAATGTCCGGGGTCACTGGAGAACACTGCTGGTAATATATACATACATACAGAAATGTCCGGGGTCACTGGAGAACACTGCTGGTAATATATATATACATACATACATACAGGAATGTCCGGGGTCACTGGAGAACACTGCTGGTAATATATATATACATACATACATACATACAGGAATGTCCGGGGTCACTGGAGAACACTGCTGGTAATATATATATACATACATACAGGAATGTCCGGGGTCACTGGAGAACACTGCTGGTAATATATATATACATACATACAGGAATGTCCGCGGTCACTGGAGAACACTGCTGGTAATATATACATACATACAGGAATATCCGGGGTCACTGGAGAACACTGCTGGTAATATATATATATACATACATACAGGAATGTCCGGGGTCACTGGAGAACACTGCTGGTAATATATACATACATACAGGAATGTCCGCGGTCACTGGAGAACACTGCTGGTAATATATATATATACATACATACAGGAATGTCCGGGGTCACTGGAGAACACTGCTGTTAATATATATATACATACATACAGGAATGTCCGCGGTCACTGGAGAACACTGCTGGTAATATATACATACAGGAATGTCCGGGGTCACTGGAGAACACTGCTGGTAATATATATACATACATACAGGAATGTCCGCGGTCACTGGAGAACACTGCTGGTAATATATACATACATACATACAGGAATGTCCGCGGTCACTGGAGAACACTGCTGGTAATATATACATACAGGAATGTCCGGGGTCACTGGAGAACACTGCTGATAATATATATATACATACAGGAATGTCCGGGGTCACTGGAGAACACTGCTGGTAATATATACATACATACATACAGGAATGTCCGGGGTCACTGGAGAACACTGCTGGTAATATATACATACATACATACAGGAATGTCCGGGGTCACTGGAGAACTCTGCTGGTAATATATACATACATACATACAGGAATGTCCAGGGTCACTGGAGAACACTGCTGGTAATATATACATACATACATACAGGAATGTCCGCGGTCACTGGAGAACACTGCTGGTAATATATACATACATACAGGAATGTCCGGGGTCACTGGAGAACACTGCTGGTAATATATACATACATACATACAGGAATGTCCGGGGTCACTGGAGAACAATGCTGGTAATATATACATACATACATACAGGAATGTCCGGGGTCACTGGAGAACACTGCTGGTAATATATACATACATACAGGAATGTCCGGGGTCACTGGAGAACACTGCTGGTAATATATACATACATACAGGAATGTCCGGGGTCACTGGAGAACACTGCTGGTAATATATACATACATACATACAGGAATGTCTGCGGTCACTGGAGAACACTGCTGGTAATATATACATACATACATACAGGAATGTCCGGGGTCACTGGAGAACACTGCTGGTAATATATACATACATACATACAGGAATGTCTGCGGTCACTGGAGAACACTGCTGGTAATATATACATACATACATACAGGAATGTCCGGGGTCACTGGAGAACACTGCTGGTAATATATACATACATACAGGAATGTTCGGGGTCACTGGAGAACACTGCTGGTAATATATACATACATACATACAGGAATGTCCGCGGTCACTGGAGAACACTGCTGGTAATATATACATACATACATACAGGAATGTCCGCGGTCACTGGAGAACACTGCTGGTAATATATACATACATACATACAGGAATGTCCGGGGTCACTGGAGAACACTGCTGGTAATATATACATACATACAGGAATGTTCGGGGTCACTGGAGAACACTGCTGGTAATATATACATACATACATACAGGAATGTCCGGGGTCACTGGAGAACACTGCTGGTAATATATATACATACATACAGGAATGTCCGCGGTCACTGGAGAACCCTGCTGGTAATATATACATACATACATACATACAGGAATGTCCGCGGTCACTGGAGAACACTGCTGGTAATATATACATACATACATACAGGAATGTCCGGGGTCACTGGAGAACACTGCTGGTAATATATATACATACATACAGGAATGTCCGTGGTCACTGGAGAACACTGCTGGTAATATATATATACATACAGGAAAGTCCGGGGTCACTGGAGAACACTGCTGGTAATATATATACATACATACATACATACAGGAATGTCCGGGGTCACTGGAGAACACTGCTGGTAATATATATATATACATACAGGAATGTCCGGGGTCACTGGAGATCACTGCTGGTAATATATACATACATACAGGAATGTCCGCGGTCACTGGAGAACACTGCTGGTAATATATACATACATACATACAGGAATGTCCGCGGTCACTGGAGAACACTGCTGGTAATATATACATACATACATACAGGAATGTCCGCGGTCACTGGAGAACACTGCTGGTAATATATACATACATACATACAGGAATGTCCGGGGTCACTGGAGAACACTGCTGGTAATATATACATACATACAGGAATGTCCGCGGTCACTGGAGAACACTGCTGGTAACATATATATACATACAGGAATGTCCGGGGTCACTGGAGAACACTGCTGGTAATATATACATACATACATACAGGAATGTCCGCGGTCACTGGAGAACACTGCTGGTAATATATACATACATACAGGAATGTCCGGGGTCACTGGAGAACACTGCTGGTAATATATACATACATACATACAGGAATGTCCGGGGTCACTGGAGAACACTGCTGCTAATAAATATATATACATACATACATACAGGAATGTCCGGGGTCACTGGAGAACACTGCTGGTAATATATACATACATACAGGAATGTCCGGGGTCACTGGAGAACACTGCTGGTAATATATATATACATACATACAGGAATGTCCGCGGTCACTGGAGAACACTGCTGGTAATATATACATACATACATACAGGAATGTCCGCGGTCACTGGAGAACACTGCTGGTAATATATACATACATACATACAGGAATGTCCGCGGTCACTGGAGAACACTGCTGGTAATATATACATACATACATACAGGAATGTCCGCGGTCACTGGAGAACACTGCTGGTAATATATATGTACATACAGGAATGTCCACGGTCACTGGAGAACACTGCTGGTAATATATACATATATACAGGAATGTCCACGGTCACTGGAGAACACTGCTGGTAATATATATATACATACATACATACATACATACAGGAATGTCCGGGGTCACTGGAGAACACTGCTGGTAATATATACATACATACATACATACAGGAAAGTCCGGGGTCACTGGAGAACACTGCTGGTAATATATACATACATACAGGAATGTCCGCGGTCACTGGAGAACACTGCTGGTAATATATACATACATACATACATACAGGAATGTCCGGGGTCACTGGAGAACACTGCTGGTAATATATACATACATACATACATACAGGAAAGTCCGGGGTCACTGGAGAACACTGCTGGTAATATATACATACATACAGGAATGTCCGCGGTCACTGGAGAACACTGCTGGTAATATATACATACATACATACAGGAATGTCCGCGGTCACTGGAGAACACGGCTGGTAATATATACATACATACATACAGGAATGTCCACGGTCACTGGAGAACACTGCTGGTAATATATACATACATACAGGAATGTCCGTGGTCACTGGAGAACACTGCTGGTAATATATACATACATACATACATACATACAGGAATGTCCGGGGTCACTGGAGAACACTGCTGGTAATATATATATACATACATACAGGAATGTCCGGGGTCACAGGAGAACACTGCTGGTAATATATACATACATACAGGAATGTCCGTGGTCACTGGAGAACACTGCTGGTAATATATACATACATACATACATACATACAGGAATGTCCGGGGTCACTGGAGAACACTGCTGGTAATATATATATACATACATACAGGAATGTCCGGGGTCACTGGAGAACACTGCTGGTAATATATACATACATACATACAGGAATGTCCGGGGTCACTGGAGAACACTGCTGGTAATATATACATACATACATACAGGAATGTCCACGGTCACTGGAGAACACTGCTGGTAATATATATATACATACATACAGGAATGTCCGCGGTCACTGGAGAACACTGCTGGTAATATATACATACATACAGGAATGTCCGCGGTCACTGGAGAACACTGCTGGTAATATATATATACATACATACAGGAATGTCCGGGGTCACTGGAGAACACTGCTGGTAATATATACATACATACATACAGGAATGTCCGGGGTCACTGGAGAACACTGCTGGTAATATATACATACATACATACAGGAATGTCCGCGGTCACTGGAGAACACTGCTGGTAATATATATATACATACATACAGGAATGTCCGGGGTCACTGGAGAACACTGCTGGTAATATATACATACATACACACAGGAATGTCTGGGGTCACTGGAGAACACTGCTGGTAATATATACATACATACATACAGGAATGTCCGGGGTCACTGGATAACACTGCTGGTAATATATACATACATACATACATACAGGAATGTCCGGGGTCACTGGAGAACACTGATGGTAATATATACATACATACAGGAATGTCCGCGGTCACTGGAGAGCACTGCTGGTAATATATACATACATACATACAGGAATGTCCGCGGTCACTGGAGAACACTGCTGGTAATATATATATACATACATACAGGAATGTCCGGGGTCACTGGAGAACACTGCTGGTAATATATACATACATACATACATACAGGAATGTCCGCGGTCACTGGAGAACACTGCTGGGAATATATACATACATACAGGAATGTCCGGGGTCACTGGAGAACACTGCTGGTAATATATACATACATACATACATACATACATACAGGAATGTCCGCGGTCACTGGAGAACACTGCTAGTAATATATATATATACATACATACAGGAATGTCCGCGGTCACTGGAGAACACTGCTGGTAATATATACATACATACAGGAATGTCCGGGGTCACTGGAGAACACTGCTGGTAATATATATACATACATACAGGAATGTCCGCGGTCACTGGAGAACACTGCTGGTAATATATACATACATACATACATACAGGAATGTCCGCGGTCACTGGAGAACACGGCTGGTAATATATACACACATACATACAGGAATGTCCACGGTCACTGGAGAACACTGCTGGTAATATATATATACATACATACAGGAATGTCCGGGGTCACTGGAGAACACTGCTGGTAATATATACAGACATACAGGAATGTCCGCGGTCACTGGAGAACACTGCTGGTAATATATACATACATACACACAGGAATGTCTGGGGTCACTGGAGAACACTGCTGGTAATATATACATACATACAGGAATGTCCGGGGTCTCTGGAGAACACTGCTGGTAATATATACATACATACATACAGGAATGTCCGGGGTCACTGGAGAACACTGCTGGTAATATATATATATACATACATACATACAGGAATGTCCACGGTCACTGGAGAACACTGCTGGTAATATATACATACATACATACAGGAATATCCGCGGTCACTGGAGAACACTGCTGGTAATATATATATACATACATACAGGAATGTCCACGGTCACTGGAGAACACTGCTGGTAATATATATATATACATACATACAGGAATGTCCGCGGTCACTGGAGAACACTGCTGGTAATATATATATACATACATACAGGAATGTCCACGGTCACTGGAGAACACTGCTGGTAATATATACATACATACATACATACAGGAATGTCCGCGGTCACTGGAGACCACTGCTGGTAATATATACATACATACAGGAATGTCCGCGGTCACTGGAGAACACTGCTGGTAATATATATATACATACATACAGGAATGTCCACGGTCACTGGAGAACACTGCTGGTAATATATATATACATACAGGAATGTCCGGGGTCACTGGAGAACACTGCTGGTAATATATATATACATACATACAGGAATGTCCGGGGTCACTGGAGAACACTGCTGGTAATATATATATACATACATACAGGAATGTCCGCGGTCACTGGAGAACACTGCTGGTAATATATATATACATACATACAGGAATGTCCGGGGTCACTGGAGAACACTGCTGGTAATATATACATACATACAGGAATGTCCGGGGTCACTGGAGAACACTGCTGGTAATATATATATACATACATACAGGAATGTCCGGGGTCACTGGAGAACACTGCTGGTAATATATATATACATACATACAGGAATGTCCGCGGTCACTGGAGAACACTGCTGGTAATATATATACATACATACAGGAATGTCCGGGGTCACTGGAGAACACTGCTGGTAATATATACATACATACATACAGGAATGTCCGCGGTCACTGGAGAACACTGCTGGTAATATATACATACATACATACAGGAATGTCCGGGGTCACTGGAGAACACTGCTGGTAATATATACATACATACAGGAATGTCCGGGGTCACTGGAGAACACTGCTGGTAATATATATACATACATACAAGAATGTCCGGGGTCACTGGAGAACACTGCTGGTAATATATATATACATACATACATACATACATACAGGAATGTCCGGGGTCACTGGAGAACACTGCTGGTAATATATACATACATAAATACAGGAATGTCCGGGGTCACCGGAGAACACTGCTGGTAATATATACATACATACAGGAATGTCCGGGGTCACTGGAGAACACTGCTGGTAATATATATATACATACATACAGGAATGTCCGGGGTCACTGGAGAACACTGCTGGTAATATATATATACATACATACAGGAATGTCCGGGGTCACTGGAGAACACTGCTGGTAATATATATATACATACATACAGGAATGTCCGGGGTCACTGGAGAACACTGCTGGTAATATATACATACATACATACAGGAATGTCCGCGGTCACTGGAGAACACTGCTGGTAATATATATATACATACAGGAATGTCCGCGGTCACTGGAGAACACTGCTGGTAATATATACATACATACAGGAATGTCCGGGGTCACTGGAGAACACTGCTGGTAATATATATACATACATACAAGAATGTCCGGGGTCACTGGAGAACACTGCTGGTAATATATATATACATACATACATACAGGAATGTCCGGGGTCACTGGAGAACACTGCTGGTAATATATATATACATACATACAGGAATGTCCGGAGTCACTGGAGAACACTGCTGGTAATATATATATATATACATACATACAGGAATGTCCGGGGTCACTGGAGAACACTGCTGGTAATATATACATACATACATACAGGAATGTCCGCGGTCACTGGAGAACACTGCTGGTAATATATACATACATACATACAGGAATGTCCGGGGTCACTGGAGAACACTGCTGGTAATATATATATATATATACATACATACAGGAATGTCCGGGGTCACTGGAGAACACTGCTGGTAATATATACATACATACATACAGGAATGTCCGGGGTCACTGGAGAACACTGCTGGTAATATATACATACATACATACAGGAATGTCCGGGGTCACTGGAGAACACTGCTGGTAATATATACATACATACATACAGGAATGTCCGCGGTCACTGGAGAACACTGCTGGGAATATATACATACATACAGGAATGTCCGGGGTCACTGGAGAACACTGCTGGTAATATATACATACATACATACAGGAATGTCCGGGGTCACTGGAGAACACTGCTGGTAATATATATATACATACATACATACATACATACAGGAATGTCCGCGGTCACTGGAGAACACTGCTGGTAATATATACATACATACAGGAATGTCCGCGGTCACTGGAGAACACTGCTGGTAATATATACATACATACAGGAATGTCCGCGGTCACTGGAGAACACTGCTGGTAATATATACATACATACAGGAATGTCCGCGGTCACTGGAGAACACTGCTGGTAATATATACATACATACAGGAATGTCCGGGGTCACTGGAGAACACTGCTGGTAATATATATACATACATACAGGAATGTCCGGGGTCACTGGAGAACACTGCTGGTAATATATATATACATACATACATACATACAGGAATGTCCGCGGTCACTGGAGAACACTGCTGGTAATATATACATACATACATACATACAGGAATGTCCGGGGTCACTGGAGAACACTGCTGGTAATATATATACATACATACATACAGGAATGTCCGGGGTCACTGGAGAACACTGCTGGTAATATATATATACATACAGGAATGTCCGCGGTCACTGGAGAACATTGCTGGTAATATATACATACATACATACAGGAATGTCCGGGGTCACTGGAGAACACTGCTGGTAATATATACATACATACAGGAATGTCCGGGGTCACTGGAGAACACTGCTGGTAATATATATACATACATACAAGAATGTCCGCGGTCACTGGAGAACACTGCTGGTAATATATACATACATACATACAGGAATGTCCGGGGTCACTGGAGAACACTGCTGGTAATATATACATACATACAGGAATGTCCGGGGTCACTGGAGAACACTGCTGGTAATATATACATACATACATACATACAGGAATGTCCGCGGTCACTGGAGAACACTGCTGGTAATATATACATACATACATACAGGAATGTACGCGGTCACTGGAGAACACTGCTGGTAATATATACATACATACAGGAATGTCCGGGGTCACTGGAGAACACTGCTGGTAATATATACATACATACATACATAAAGGAATGTCCGCGGTCACTGGAGAACACTGCTGGTAATATATATATACATACATACAGGAATGTCCGGGGTCACTGGAGAACACTGCTGGTAATATATATATACATACAGGAATGTCCGGGGTCACTGGAGAACACTGCTGGTAATATATATATACATACATACAGGAATGTCCGCGGTCACTGGAGAACACTGCTGGTAATATATACATACATACATACAGGAATGTCCGCGGTCACTGGAGAACACTGCTGGTAATATATACATACATACAGGAATGTCCGGGGTCACTGGAGAACACTGCTGGTAATATATACATACAGGAATGTCCGGGGTCACTGGAGAACACTGCTGGTAATATATACATACATACAGGAATGTCCGCGGTCACTGGAGAACACTGCTGGTAATATATATATACATACATACATACAGGAATGTCCGGGGTCACTGGAGAACACTGCTGGTAATATATACATACATACAGGAATGTCCGGGGTCACTGGAGAACACTGCTGGTAATATATACATACATACAGGAATGTCCGGGGTCACTGGAGAACACTGCTGGTAATATATATATACATACATACAGGAATGTCCGCGGTCACTGGAGAACACTGCTGGTAATATATATATACATACATACAGGAATGTCCGCGGTCACTGGAGAACACTGCTGGTAATATATACATACATACATACATACATACAGGAATGTCCGGGGTCACTGGAGAACACTGCTGGTAATATATATACATACATACAGGAATGTCCGGGGTCACTGGAGAACACTGCTGGTAATATATACATACATACATACAGGAATGTCCGCGGTCACTGGAGAACACTGCTGGTAATATATACATACATACATACATACAGGAATGTCCGGGGTCACTGGAGAACACTGCTGGTAATATATACATACATACAGGAATGTCCGGGGTCACTGGAGAACACTGCTGGTAATATATATACATACATACAAGAATGTCCGGGGTCACTGGAGAACACTGCTGGTAATATATATATACATACATACATACATACATACAGGAATGTCCGGGGTCACTGGAGAACACTGCTGGTAATATATACATACATAAATACAGGAATGTCCGGGGTCACCGGAGAACACTGCTGGTAATATATACATACATACAGGAATGTCCGGGGTCACTGGAGAACACTGCTGGTAATATATATATACATACATACATACAGGAATGTCCGGGGTCACTGGAGAACACTGCTGGTAATATATACATACATACATACAGGAATGTCCGGGGTCACTGGAGAACACTGCTGGTAATATATATATACATACATACAGGAATGTCCGGGGTCACTGGAGAACACTGCTGGTAATATATATATACATACATACAGGAATGTCCGGGGTCACTGGAGAACACTGCTGGTAATATATACATACATACATACAGGAATGTCCGCGGTCACTGGAGAACACTGCTGGTAATATATATATATACATACAGGAATGTCCGCGGTCACTGGAGAACACTGCTGGTAATATATACATACATACAGGAATGTCCGGGGTCACTGGAGAACACTGCTGGTAATATATATACATACATACAAGAATGTCCGGGGTCACTGGAGAACACTGCTGGTAATATATATATACATACATACAGGAATGTCCGGGGTCACTGGAGAACACTGCTGGTAATATATATATACATACATACAGGAATGTCCGGAGTCACTGGAGAACACTGCTGGTAATATATATATACATACAGGAATGTCCGGGGTCACTGGAGAACACTGCTGGTAATATATACATACATACATACAGGAATGTCCGCGGTCACTGGAGAACACTGCTGGTAATATATACATACATACATACAGGAATGTCCGGGGTCACTGGAGAACACTGCTGGTAATATATATATATATACATACATACATACAGGAATGTCCGGGGTCACTGGAGAACACTGCTGGTAATATATACATAAATACATACAGGAATGTCCGGGGTCACTGGAGAACACTGCTGGTAATATATACATACATACATACAGGAATGTCCGGGGTCACTGGAGAACACTGCTGGTAATATATACATACATACATACAGGAATGTCCGCGGTCACTGGAGAACACTGCTGGTAATATATACATACATACAGGAATGTCCGGGGTCACTGGAGAACACTGCTGGTAATATATACATACATACATACAGGAATGTCCGGGGTCACTGGAGAACACTGCTGGTAATATATATATACATACATACATACATACATACATACATACAGGAATGTCCGCGGTCACTGGAGAACACTGCTGGTAATATATACATACATACAGGAATGTCCGCGGTCACTGGAGAACACTGCTGGTAATATATACATACATACAGGAATGTCCGGGGTCACTGGAGAACACTGCTGGTAATATATATATACATACATACATACATACATACAGGAATGTCCGCGGTCACTGGAGAACACTGCTGGTAATATATACATACATACAGGAATGTCCGGGGTCACTGGAGAACACTGCTGGTAATATATATACATACATACATACAGGAATGTCCGGGGTCACTGGAGAACACTGCTGGTAATATATATATACATACAGGAATGTCCGCGGTCACTGGAGAACACTGCTGGTAATATATACATACATACATACAGGAATGTCCGGGGTCACTGGAGAACACTGCTGGTAATATATACATACATACAGGAATGTCCGGGGTCACTGGAGAACACTGCTGGTAATATATATATACATACAGGAATGTCCGGGGTCACTGGAGAACACTGCTGGTAATATATACATACATACATACAGGAATGTCCGGGGTCACTGGAGAACACTGCTGGTAATATATACATACATACATACAGGAATGTCCGGGGTCACTGGAGAACACTGCTGGTAATATATACATACATACAGGAATGTCCGGGGTCACTGGAGAACACTGCTGGTAATATATATATACATACAGGAATGTCCGGGGTCACTGGAGAACACTGCTGGTAATATATACATACATACAGGAATGTCCGGGGTCACTGGAGAACACTGCTGGTAATATATACATACATACAGGAATGTCCGGGGTCACTGGAGAACACTGCTGGTAATATATACATACATACATACATAAAGGAATGTCCGCGGTCACTGGAGAACACTGCTGGTAATATATATATACATACATACAGGAATGTCCGGGGTCACTGGAGAACACTGCTGGTAATATATATATACATACAGGAATGTCCGGGGTCACTGGAGAACACTGCTGGTAATATATATATACATACATACAGGAATGTCCGCGGTCACTGGAGAACACTGCTGGTAATATATACATACATACATACAGGAATGTCCGCGGTCACTGGAGAACACTGCTGGTAATATATACATACATACAGGAATGTCCGGGGTCACTGGAGAACACTGCTGGTAATATATACATACAGGAATGTCCGGGGTCACTGGAGAACACTGCTGGTAATATATACATACATACAGGAATGTCCGCGGTCACTGGAGAACACTGCTGGTAATATATATATACATACATACATACAGGAATGTCCGGGGTCACTGGAGAACACTGCTGGTAATATATACATACATACAGGAATGTCCGGGGTCACTGGAGAACACTGCTGGTAATATATACATACATACAGGAATGTCCGGGGTCACTGGAGAACACTGCTGGTAATATATATATACATACAGGAATGTCCGGGGTCACTGGAGAACACTGCTGGTAATACATACATACATACATACATACATACATACAGGAATGTCCGGGGTCACTGGAGAACACTGCTGGTAATATATATATACATACATACAGGAATGTCCGGGGTCACTGGAGAACACTGCTGGTAATATATACATACATACAGGAATGTCCGGGGTCACTGGAGAACACTGCTGGTAATATATATATACATACATACAGGAATGTCCGGGGTCACTGGAGAACACTGCTGGTAATATATATATACATACATACAGGAATGTCCGGGGTCACTGGAGAACACTGCTGGTAATATATAAATACATACATACATACATACATACAGGAATGTCCGGGGTCACTGGAGAACACTGCTGGTAATATATACATACATACATACAGGAATGTCCGCGGTCACTGGAGAACACTGCTGGTAATATATATACATACATACATACAGGAATGTCCGCGGTCACTGGAGAACACTGCTGGTAATATATACATACATACAGGAATGTCCGGGGTCACTGGAGAACACTGCTGGTAATATATATATACATACAGGAATGTCCGGGGTCACTGGAGAACACTGCTGGTAATATATATACATACATACAGGAATGTCCGGGGTCACTGGAGAACACTGCTGGTAATATATACATACATACATACAGGAATGTCTGCGGTCACTGGAGAACACTGCTGGTAATATATATATACATACACACAGGAATGTCCGGGGTCACTGGAGAACACTGCTGGTAATATATACATACATACAGGAATGTCCGGGGTCACTGGAGAACACTGCTGGTAATATATACATACATACATACAGGAATGTCCGCGGTCACTGGAGAACACTGCTGGTAATATATACATACATACAGGAATGTCCGGGGTCACTGGAGAACACTGCTGGTAATATATACATACATACAGGAATGTCCGGGGTCACTGGAGAACACTGCTGGTAATATATACATACACACAGGAATGTCTGGGGTCACTGGAGAACACTGCTGGTAATATATACATACACACAGGAATGTCCGGGGTCACTGGAGAACACTGCTGGTAATATATACATACATACATACAGGAATGTCTGCGGTCACTGGAGAACACTGCTGGTAATATATATATACATACACACAGGAATGTCCGGGGTCACTGGAGAACACTGCTGGTAATATATACATACATACAGGAATGTCCGCGGTCACTGGAGAACACTGCTGGTAATATATATATACATACATACAGGAATGTCCGGGGTCTCTGGAGAACACTGCTGGTAATATATACATACATACATACATACAGGAATGTCCGGGGTCACTGGAGAACACTGCTGGTAATATATATATATACATACATACATACAGGAATGTCCACGGTCACTGGAGAACACTGCTGGTAATATATACATACATACATACAGGAATGTCCGGGGTCACTGGAGAACACTGCTGGTAATATATATATACATACATACAGGAATGTCCGGGGTCACTGGAGAACACTGCTGGTAATATATACATACATACAGGAATGTCCGCGGTCACTGGAGAACACTGCTGGTAATATATATACATACATACATACAGGAATGTCCGGGGTCACTGGAAAACACTGCTGGTAATATATACATACATACAGGAATGTCCGGGGTCACTGGAGAACACTGCTGGTAATATATACATACATACAGGAATGTCCGGGGTCACTGGAGAGCACTGCTGGTAATATATACATACATACAGGAATGTCCGCGGTCACTGGAGAACACTGCTGGTAATATATATATATATACATACATACAGGAATGTCCGGGGTCACTGGAGAACACTGCTGGTAATATATACATACATACATACAGGAATGTCCGCGGTCACTGGAGAACACTGCTGGTAATATATATATACATACATACAGGATTGTCCGCGGTCACTGGAGAACACTGCTGGTAATATATATATATACATACATACAGGAATGTCTGGGGTCACTGGAGAACACTGCTGGTAATATATATATATATACATACATACAGGAATGTCCGGGGTCACTGGAGAACACTGCTGGTAATATATATATACATACATACAGGAATGTCCGCGGTCACTGGAGAACACTGCTGATAATATATATACATACATACAGGAATGTCTGCGGTCACTGGAGAACACTGCTGGTAATATATATATACATACAGGAATGTCCGCGGTCACTGGAGAACACTGCTGGTAATATATACATACATACATACAGGAATGTCCGCGGTCACTGGAGAACACTGCTGGTAATATATACATACATACAGGAATGTCCGCGGTCACTGGAGAACACTGCTGGTAATATATACATACATACATACATACAGGAATGTCCGGGGTCACTGGAGAACACTGCTGGTAATATATACATACAGGAATGTCCGGGGTCACTGGAGAACACTGCTGGTAATATATATATATACATACATACAGGAATGTCCGCGGTCACTGGAGAACACTGCTGGTAATATATACATACATACATACATACATACATACAGGAATGTCCGCGGTCACTGGATAACACTGCTGGTAATATATACATACATACAGGAATGTCCGGGGTCACTGGAGAACACTGCTGATAATATATACATACATACAGGAATGTCCGCGGTCACTGGAGAACACTGCTGGTAATATATATATACATACATACAGGAATGTCCGGGGTCACTGGAGAACACTGCTGGTAATATATATATATACATACATACATACAGGAATGTCTGGGGTCACTGGAGAACACTGCTGGTAATATATATATACATACATACATACAGGAATGTCCGGGGTCACTGGAGAACACTGCTGGTAATATATATATACATACATACAGGAATGTCCGCGGTCACTGGAGAACACTGCTGGTAATATATATATATACATACAGGAATGTCCGCGGTCACTGGAGAACACTGCTGGTAATATATATATATACATACATACAGGAATGTCTGGGGTCACTGGAGAACACTGCTGGTAATATATATATACATACATACATACAGGAATGTCCGGGGTCACTGGAGAACACTGCTGGTAATATATACATACATACAGGAATGTCCGCGGTCACTGGAGAACACTGCTGGTAATATATATACATACATACATACAGGAATGTCCGGGGTCACTGGAAAACACTGCTGGTAATATATATATACATATAGGAATGTCCGGGGTCACTGGAGAACACTGCTGGTAATATATATATATACATACATACAGGAATGTCCGGGGTCACTGGAGAACACTGCTGGTAATATATATATACATACATACAGGAATGTCCGGGGTCACTGGAGAACACTGCTGGTAATATATACATACATACAGGAATGTCCGCGGTCACTGGAGAACACTGCTGGTAATATATATACATACATACATACAGGAATGTCCGGGGTCACTGGAAAACACTGCTGGTAATATATACATACATACAGGAATGTCCGGGGTCACTGGAGAACACTGCTGGTAATATATACATACATACAGGAATGTCCGCGGTCACTGGAGAACACTGCTGGTAATATATATATATATACATACATACAGGAATGTCCGGGGTCACTGGAGAACACTGCTGGTAATATATACATACATACATACAGGAATGTCCGCGGTCACTGGAGAACACTGCTGGTAATATATATATACATACATACAGGATTGTCCGCGGTCACTGGAGAACACTGCTGGTAATATATACATACATACAGGAATGTCCGCGGTCACTGGAGAACACTGCTGGTAATATATATATACATACATACAGGAATGTCCGGGGTCACTGGAGAACACTGCTGGTAATATATATATACATACATACAGGAATGTCCGCGGTCACTGGAGAACACTGCTGGTAATATATATATACATACATACAGGAATGTCCGGGGTCACTGGAGAACACTGCTGGTAATATATATATACATACATACAGGAATGTCCGCGGTCACTGGAGAGCACTGCTGGTAATATATACATACATACAGGAATGTCCGGGGTCACTGGAGAACACTGCTGGTAATATATATACATACATTCAGGAATGTCCGGGGTCACTGGAGAACACTGCTGGTAATATATACATACATACAGGAATGTCCGCGGTCACTGGAGAACACTGCTGGTAATATATACATACAGGAATGTCCGTGGTCACTGGAGAACACTGCTGGTAATATATATATACATACATACAGGAATGTCCGGGGTCACTGGAGAACACTGCTGGTAATATATACATACATACAGGAATGTCCGCGGTCACTGGAGAACACTGCTGGTAATATATACATACAGGAATGTCCGCGGTCACTGGAGAACACTGCTGGTAATATATATACATACATACATACAGGAATGTCCGGGGTCACTGGAGAACACTGCTGGTAATATATACATACATACATACATACAGGAATGTCCGGGGTCACTGGAGAACACTGCTGGTAATATATATATATATATATACATACAGGAATGTCCGGGGTCACTGGAGAACACTGCTGGTAATATATACATACATACATACAGGAATGTCCGGGGTCACTGGAGAACACTGCTGGTAATATATACATATATACATACAGGAATGTCCGCGGTCACTGGAGAACACTGCTGGTAATATATACATACATACATACATACATACATACAGGAATGTCTGGGGTCACTGGAGAACACTGCTGGTAATATATATATACATACAGGAATGTCCGGGGTCACTGGAGAACACTGCTGGTAATATATACATACATACATACATACATACAGGAATGTCCGGGGTCACTGGAGAACACTGCTGGTAATATATACATACATACATACAGGAATGTCCGCGGTCACTGGAGAACACTGCTGGTAATATATACATACATACATACAGGAATGTCCGCGGTCACTGGAGAACACTGCTGGTAATATATATATACATACAGGAATGTCCGCGGTCACTGGAGAACACTGCTGGTAATATATATATACATACAGGAATGTCCGCGGTCACTGGAGAACACTGCTGGTAATATATATATACATACAGGAATGTCCGGGGTCACTGGAGAACACTGCTGGTAATATATACATACAGGAATGTCCGGGGTCACTGGAGAACACTGCTGGTAATATATACATATATACATACAGGAATGTCCGGGGTCACTGGAGAACACTGCTGGTAATATATACATACATACAGGAATGTCCGGGGTCACTGGAGAACACTGCTGGTAATATATACATACATACAGGAATGTCCGCGGTCACTGGAGAACACTGCTGGTAATATATACATACATACATACAGGAATGTCCGGGGTCACTGGAGAACACTGCTGGTAATATATATATACATACATACAGGAATGTCTGCGGTCACTGGAGAACACTGCTGGTAATATATATACATACATACATACAGGAATGCCCGCGGTCACTGGAGAACACTGCTGGTAATATATACATACATACATACAGGAATGTCCGCGGTCACTGGAGAACACTGCTGGTAATATATACATACATACATACATACAGGAATGTCTGGGGTCACTGCAGAACACTGCTGGTAATATATACATACATACATACAGGAATGTCCGGGGTCACTGGAGAACACTGCTGGTAATATATACATACATACAGGAATGTCCGCGGTCACTGGAGAACACTGCTGGTAATATATATATACATACATACATACAGGAATGTCCGGGGTCACTGGAGAACACTGCTGGTAATATATACATACATACAGGAATGTCCACGGTCACTGGAGAACACTGCTGGTAATATATACATACATACAGGAATGTCCGCGGTCAATGGAGAACACTGCTGGTAATATATACATACATACAGGAATGTCCGCGGTCACTGGAGAACACTGCTGGTAATATATATATACATACATGCAGGTATGTCTGGGGTCACTGGAGAACACTGCTGGTAATATATACATACATACAGGAATGTCCGCGGTCACTGGAGAACACTGCTGGTAATATATACATACATACAGGAATGTCCGCGGTCACTGGAGAACACTGCTGGTAATATATACATACATACAGGAATGTCCAGGGTCACTGGAGAACACTGCTGGTAATATATATATACATACATACATACAGGAATGTCCGGGGTCACTGGAGAACACTGCTGGTAATATATACATACATACATACATACAGGAATGTCCGGGGTCACTGGAGAACAGTGCTGGTAATATATATACATACAGGAATGTCTGGGGTCACTGCAGAACACTGCTGGTAATATATACATACATACAGGAATGTCCGGGGTCACTGGAGAACACTGCTGGTAATATATACATACATACATACATACAGGAATGTCCGCGGTCACTGGAGAACACTGCTGGTAATATATATATACATACATACAGGAATGTCCGGGGTCACTGGAGAACACTGCTGGTAATATATATACATACATACATACAGGAATGTCCGGGGTCACTGGAGAACACTGCTGGTAATATATACATACATACATACATACAGGAATGTCCGGGGTCACTGGAGAACACTGCTGGTAATATATACATACATACATACATACAGGAATGTCCGGGGTCACTGGAGAACACTGCTGGTAATATATACATACAGGAATGTCCGGGGTCACTGGAGAACACTGCTGGTAATATATATATACATACATACAGGAATGTCCGGGGTCACTGGAGAACACTGCTGGTAATATATATATACATACATACATACAGGAATGTCCGCGGTCACTGGAGAACACTGCTGGTAATATATATATACATACATACAGGAATGTCCGCGGTCACTGGAGAACACTGCTGGTAATATATATATACATACATACATACAGGAATGTCCGCGGTCACTGGAGAACACTGCTGGTAATATATACATACATACAGGAATGTCTGGGGTCACTGGAGAACACTGCTGGTAATATATATATACATACAGGAATGTCCGGGGTCACTGGAGAACACTGCTGGTAATATATACATATATACATACAGGAATGTCCGGGGTCACTGGAGAACACTGCTGGTAATATATACATACATACAGGAATGTCCGGGGTCACTGGAGAACACTGCTGGCAATATATACATACATACAGGAATGTCCGCGGTCACTGGAGAACACTGCTGGTAATATATACATACATACATACATACAGGAATGTCCGCGGTCACTGGAGAACACTGCTGGTAATATATATATACATACATACAGGAATATCCGCGGTCACTGGAGAACACTGCTGGTAATATATATATACATACATACATACAGGAATGTCCGCGGTCACTGGAGAACACTGCTGGTAATATATACATACATACAGGAATGTCTGGGGTCACTGGAGAACACTGCTGGTAATATATATATACATACAGGAATGTCCGGGGTCACTGGAGAACACTGCTGGTAATATATACATACATACATACAGGAATGTCCGGGGTCACTGGAGAACACTGCTGGTAATATATACATATATACATACAGGAATGTCCGGGGTCACTGGAGAACACTGCTGGTAATATATATATATATACATACAGGAATGTCCGGGGTCACTGGAGAACACTGCTGGTAATATATACAAACATACATACAGGAATGTCCGCGGTCACTGGAGAACACTGCTGGTAATATATACATACATACATACAGGAATGTCCGCGGTCACTGGAGAACACTGCTGGTAATATATACATACATACATACATACATACAGGAATGTCTGGGGTCACTGCTTTACACTGCTGGTAATATATACATACATACATACAGGAATGTCTGGGGTCACTGGAGAACACTGCTGATAATATATACATATATACAGGAATGTCCGCGGTCACTGGAGAACACTGCTGGTAATATATATATACATACATACAGGAATGTCCGGGGTCACTGGAGAACACTGCTGGTAATATATACATACATACATACATACAGGAATGTCTGGGGTCACTGCAGAACACTGCTGGTAATATATACATACATACAGGAATGTCCGCGGTCACTGGAGAACACTGCTGGTAATATATATATACATACATACATACATACAGGAATGTCCGGGGTCACTGGAGAACACTGCTGGTAATATATACATACATACAGGAATGTCCACGGTCACTGGAGAACACTGCTGGTAATATATACATACATACATACAGGAATGTCCGGGGTCACTGGAGAACACTGCTGGTAATATATACATACATACAGGAATGTCCGCGGTCACTGGAGAACACTGCTGGTAATATATACATACATACAGGAATGTCCGCGGTCACTGGAGAACACTGCTGGTAATATATATATACATACATGCAGGTATGTCTGGGGTCACTGGAGAACACTGCTGGTAATATATACATACATACAGGAATGTCCGCGGTCACTGGAGAACACTGCTGGTAATATATACATACATACATACAGGAATGTCTGGGGTCACTGGAGAACACTGCTGGTAATATATACATATATACATATAGGAATGTCCGCGGTCACTGGAGAACACTGCTGGTAATATATATATACATACATACAGGAATGTCCGCGGTCACTGGAGAACACTGCTGGTAATATATACATACATACAGGAATGTCCGCGGTCACTGGAGAACACTGCTGGTAATATATACATACATACAGGAATGTCCAGGGTCACTGGAGAACACTGCTGGTAATATATATATATACATACATACATACAGGAATGTCCGGGGTCACTGGAGAACACTGCTGGTAATATATACATACATACATACAGGAATGTCCGGGGTCACTGGAGAACACTGCTGGTAATATATACATACATATATACAGGAATGTCCGGGGTCACTGGAGAACACTGCTGGTAATATATACATACATACAGGAATGTCCGGGGTCACTGGAGAACACTACTGGTAATATATACATACATACATACATACAGGAATGTCCGCGGTCACTGGAGAACACTGCTGGTAATATATATATACATACAGGAATGTCCGGGGTCACTGGAGAACACTGCTGGTAATATATATATATACATACATACAGGAATGTCCGGGGTCACTGGAGAACACTGCTGGTAATATATATATATACATACATACAGGAATGTCCGGGGTCACTGGAGAACACTGCTGGTAATATATATATACATACATACAGGAATGTCCGCGGTCACTGGAGAACACTGCTGGTAATATATACATACATACAGGAATGTCCGCGGTCACTGGAGAACACTGCTGGTAATATATACATACATACATACAGGAATGTCCAGGGTCACTGGAGAACACTGCTGGTAATATATATATACATACAGGAATGTCCGGGGTCACTGGAGAACAGTGCTGGTAATATATATATACATACAGGAATGTCTGGGGTCACTGCAGAACACTGCTGGTAATATATACATACATACAGGAATGTCCGGGGTCACTGAAGAACACTGCTGGTAATATATACATACATACATACATACAGGAATGTCCGCGGTCACTGGAGAACACTGCTGGTAATATATATATACATACATACAGGAATGTCCGGGGTCACTGGAGAACACTGCTGGTAATATATACATACATACAGGAATGTCCGGGGTCACTGGAGAACACTGCTGGTAATATATATACATACATACATACAGGAATGTCCGGGGTCACTGGAGAACACTGCTGGTAATATATACATACAGGAATGTCCGGGGTCACTGGAGAACACTGCTGGTAATATATACATACATACATACATACATACAGGAATGTCCGGGGTCACTGGAGAACACTGCTGGTAATATATATATATACATACATACAGGAATGTCCGGGGTCACTGGAGAACACTGCTGGTAATATATATATACATACATACAGGAATGTCCGGGGTCACTGGAGAACACTGCTGGTAATATATATATACATACATACATACAGGAATGTCCGCGGTCACTGGAGAACACTGCTGGTAATATATATATACATACATACAGGAATGTCCGCGGTCACTGGAGAACACTGCTGGTAATATATATATACATACATACATACAGGAATGTCCGCGGTCACTGGAGAACACTGCTGGTAATATATACATACATACAGGAATGTCTGGGGTCACTGGAGAACACTGCTGGTAATATATATATATACATACATACATACATACATACATACATACAGGAATGTCCAGGGTCACTGGAGAACACTGCTGGTAATATATACATACATACAGGAATGTCCGGGGTCACTGGAGAACACTGCTGGTAATATATACATATATACATACAGGAATGTCCGGGGTCACTGGAGAACACTGCTGGTAATATATATATATATACATACATACAGGAATGTCCGGGGTCACTGGAGAACACTGCTGGTAATATATACATACATACAGGAATGTCCGGGGTCACTGGAGAACACTGCTGGTAATATATACATATATACATACAGGAATGTCCGGGGTCACTGGAGAACACTGCTGGTAATATATACATATATACATACAGGAATGTCCGGGGTCACTGGAGAACACTGCTGGTAATATATACATACATACAGGAATGTCTGGGGTCACTGGAGAACACTGCTGGTAATATATACATACATACATACATACATACATACAGGAATGTCTGCGGTCACTGGAGAACACTGCTGGTAATATATATATACATACATACATACATACAGGAATGTCCGCGGTCACTGGAGAACACTGCTGGTAATATATATATACATACATACATACAGGAATGTCCGGGGTCACTGGAGAACACTGCTGGTAATATATACATACATACAGGAATGTCCGGGGTCACTGGAGAACACTGCTGGTAATATATACATATATACATACAGGAATGTCCGGGGTCACTGGAGAACACTGCTGGTAATATATACATATATACATACAGGAATGTCCGGGGTCACTGGAGAACACTGCTGGTAATATATACATACATACAGGAATGTCCGGGGTCACTGGAGAACACTGCTGGTAATATATACATACAGGAATGTCCGCGGTCACTGGAGAACACTGCTGGTAATATATACATATATACATACAGGAATGTCTGGGGTCACTGGAGAACACTGCTGGTAATATATACATACATACATACATACAGGAATGTCTGGGGTCACTGGAGAACACTGCTGGTAATATATACATACATACATACAGGAATGTCCGCGGTCACTGGAGAACACTGCTGGTAATATATACATACATACATACAGGAATGTCCGGGGTCACTGGAGAACACTGCTGGTAATATATACATACATACAGGAATGTCCGCGGTCACTGGAGAACACTGCTGGTAATATATATATATATACAGGAATGTCCGGGGTCACTGGAGAACACTGCTGGTAATATATACATACATACATACAGGAATGTCCGCGGTCACTGGAGAACACTGCTGGTAATATATACATACATACAGGAATGTCTGCGGTCACTGGAGAACACTGCTGGTAATATATATATACATACATACAGGAATGTCCGGGGTCACTGGAGAACACTGCTGGTAATATATACATACATACATACAGGAATGTCCGCGGTCACTGGAGAACACTGCTGGTAATATATACATACATACAGGAATGTCTGCGGTCACTGGAGAACACTGCTGGTAATATATATATACATACATACAGGAATGTCCGGGGTCACTGGAGAACACTGCTGGTAATATATACATACATACATACAGGAATGTCCGCGGTCACTGGAGAACACTGCTGGTAATATATACATACATACATACAGGTATGTCCGGGGTCACTGGAGAACACTGCTGGTAATATATACATACATACATACAGGAATGTCCGCGGTCACTGGAGAACACTGCTGGTAATATATACATACATACATACAGGTATGTCCGGGGTCACTGGAGAACACTGCTGGTAATATATATACATACATACATACAGGAATGTCTGCGGTCACTGGAGAACACTGCTGGTAATATATATATACATACATACAGGAATGTCCGCGGTCACTGGAGAGCACTGCTGGTAATATATACATACATACATACATACAGGAATGTCCGCGGTCACTGGAGAACACTGCTGGTAATATATACATACATACAGGAATGTCCGCGGTCACTGGAGAACACTGCTGGTAATATATATATACATACATGCAGGTATGTCTGGGGTCACTGGAGAACACTGCTGGTAATATATACATACATACAGGAATGTCCGCGGTCACTGGAGAACACTGCTGGTAATATATACATACATACAGGAATGTCCGCGGTCACTGGAGAACACTGCTGGTAATATATACATACATACAGGAATGTCCGCGGTCACTGGAGAACACTGCTGGTAATATATACATACATACATACAGGAATGTCCAGGGTCACTGGAGAACACTGCTGGTAATATATATATACATACATACATACATACATACAGGAATGTCCGGGGTCACTGGAGAACACTGCTGGTAATATATACATACATACATACAGGAATGTCCGGGGTCACTGGAGAACAGTGCTGGTAATATATATACATACAGGAATGTCTGGGGTCACTGCAGAACACTGCTGGTAATATATACATACATACAGGAATGTCCGGGGTCACTGGAGAACACTGCTGGTAATATATACATACATACATACATACAGGAATGTCCGCGGTCACTGGAGAACACTGCTGGTAATATATATATACATACATACAGGAATGTCCGGGGTCACTGGAGAACACTGCTGGTAATATATATACATACATACATACAGGAATGTCCGGGGTCACTGGAGAACACTGCTGGTAATATATACATACATACATACATACATACATACAGGAATGTCCGGGGTCACTGGAGAACACTGCTGGTAATATATACATACATACAGGAATGTCCGGGGTCACTGGAGAACACTGCTGGTAATATATATATACATACATACAGGAATGTCCGGGGTCACTGGAGAACACTGCTGGTAATATATATATATACATACATACATACAGGAATGTCCGCGGTCACTGGAGAACACTGCTGGTAATATATATATACATACATACAGGAATGTCCGCGGTCACTGGAGAACACTGCTGGTAATATATATACATACATACATACAGGAATGTCCGCGGTCACTGGAGAACACTGCTGGTAATATATACATACATACAGGAATGTCTGGGGTCACTGGAGAACACTGCTGGTAATATATATATATATACATACATACATACATACAGGAATGTCCAGGGTCACTGGAGAACACTGCTGGTAATATATACATACATACAGGAATGTCCGGGGTCACTGGAGAACACTGCTGGTAATATATACATATATACATACAGGAATGTCCGGGGTCACTGGATTACACTGCTGGTAATATATATATATATACACATACATACAGGAATGTCCGGGGTCACTGGAGAACACTGCTGGTAATATATACATACATACAGGAATGTCCGGGGTCACTGGAGAACACTGCTGGTAATATATACATATATACATACAGGAATGTCCGGGGTCACTTGAGAACACTGCTGGTAATATATACATATATACATACAGGAATGTCCGGGGTCACTGGAGAACACTGCTGGTAATATATACATACATACAGGAATGTCCGCGGTCACTGGAGAACACTGCTGGTAATATATACATACATACATACAGGAATGTCCGGGGTCACTGGAGAACACTGCTGGTAATATATACATACATACAGGAATGTCCGCGGTCACTGGAGAACACTGCTGGTAATATATATATACATACATACAGGAATGTCCGGGGTCACTGGAGAACACTGCTGGTAATATATACATACATACATACAGGAATGTCCGGGGTCACTGGAGAACACTGCTGGTAATATATACATACATACAGGAATGTCCGCGGTCACTGGAGAACACTGCTGGTAATATATACATACATACAGGAATGTCCGGGGTCACTGGAGAACACTGCTGGTAATATATACATACATACATACATACATACAGGAATGTCCGCGGTCACTGGAGAACACTGCTGGTAATATATACATACATACATACATACAGGTATGTTCGGGGTCACTGGAGAACACTGCTGGTAATATATACATACATACATACAGGAATGTCCGCGGTCACTGGAGAACACTGCTGGTAATATATACATACATACAGGAATGTCTGCGGTCACTGGAGAACACTGCTGGTAATATATATATACATACATACAGGAATGTCCGGGGTCACTGGAGAACACTGCTGGTAATATATACATACATACATACAGGAATGTCCGCGGTCACTGGAGAACACTGCTGGTAATATATACATACATACATACAGGTATGTCCGGGGTCACTGGAGAACACTGCTGGTAATATATATACATACATACATACAGGAATGTCTGCGGTCACTGGAGAACACTGCTGGTAATATATACATACATACATACAGGAATGTCCGCGGTCACTGGAGAACACTGCTGGTAATATATACATACATACAGGAATGTCCGGGGTCACTGGAGAACACTGCTGGTAATATATATACATACATACAAGAATGTCCGGGGTCACTGGAGAACACTGCTGGTAATATATATATACATACATACATACAGGAATGTCCGGGGTCACTGGAGAACACTGCTGGTAATATATACATACATACAGGAATGTCCGGGGTCACTGGAGAACACTGCTGGTAATATATATACATACATACAGGAATGTCCGGGGTCACTGGAGAACACTGCTGGTAATATATATATATACATACATACATACAGGAATGTCCGGGGTCACTGGAGAACACTGCTGGTAATATATATACATACATACAGGAATGTCCGGGGTCACTGGAGAACACTGCTGGTAATATATACATACATACAGGAATGTCCGCGGTCACTGGAGAACACTGCTGGTAATATATACATACATACAGGAATGTCCGGGGTCACTGGAGAACACTGCTGGGAATATATACATACATACATACATACAGGAATGTCCGGGGTCACTGGAGAACACTGCTGGTAATATATACATACATACAGGAATGTCCGCGGTCACTGGAGAACACTGCTGGGAATATATACATACATACAGGAATGTCCGCGGTCACTGGAGAACACTGCTGGGAATATATACATACATACATACAGGAATGTCCGCGGTCACTGGAGAACACTGCTGGTAATATATATATATACATACAGGAATGTCCGCGGTCACTGGAGAACACTGCTGGTAATATATACATACATACAGGAATGTCCGCGGTCACTGGAGAACACTGCTGGTAATATATATACATACATACAGGAATGTCCGCGGTCACTGGAGAACACTGCTGGTAATATATACATACATACATACAGGAATGTCCGGGGTCACTGGAGAACACTGCTGGTAATATATATATACATACAGGAATGTCCGCGGTCACTGGAGAACACTGCTGGTAATATATACATACATACAGGAATGTCCGCGGTCACTGGAGAACACTGCTGGTAATATATACATACATACAGGAATGTCCGGGGTCACTGGAGAACACTGCTGGGAATATATACATACATACATACATACAGGAATGTCCGGGGTCACTGGAGAACACTGCTGGTAATATATACATACATACAGGAATGTCCGCGGTCACTGGAGAACACTGCTGGGAATATATACATACATACAGGAATGTCCGCGGTCACTGGAGAACACTGCTGGGAATATATACATACATACATACAGGAATGTCCGCGGTCACTGGAGAACACTGCTGGTAATATATATATATACATACAGGAATGTCCGCGGTCACTGGAGAACACTGCTGGTAATATATACATACATACAGGAATGTCCGCGGTCACTGGAGAACACTGCTGGTAATATATATACATACATACAGGAATGTCCGCGGTCACTGGAGAACACTGCTGGTAATATATACATACATACATACAGGAATGTCCGGGGTCACTGGAGAACACTGCTGGTAATATATATATACATACAGGAATGTCCGCGGTCACTGGAGAACACTGCTGGTAATATATACATACATACAGGAATGTCCGCGGTCACTGGAGAACACTGCTGGTAATATATACATACATACAGGAATGTCCGGGGTCACTGGAGAACACTGCTGGTAATATATATATATACATACAGGAATGTCCGCGGTCACTGGAGAACACTGCTGGTAATATATACATACATATATACAGGAATGTCCGCGGTCACTGGAGAACACTGCTGGTAATATATACATACATACATACATACATACAGGAATGTCCGGGGTCACTGGAGAACACTGCTGGTAATATATATACATACATACAGGAATGTCCGGGGTCACTGGAGAACACTGCTGGTAATATATACATACATATATACAGGAATGTCCGGGGTCACTGGAGAACACTGCTGGTAATATATACATACATACATACATACATACATACAGGAATGTCCGGGGTCACTGGAGAACACTGCTGGTAATATATACATACATACAGGAATGTCCGGGGTCACTGGAGAACACTGCTGGTAATATATATATACATACAGGAATGTCCGCGGTCACTGGAGAACACTGCTGGTAATATATACATACATACATACAGGAATGTCCGGGGTCACTGGAGAACACTGCTGGTAATATATACATACATACAGGAATGTCCGGGGTCACTGCAGAACACTGCTGGTAATATATACATACATACAGGAATGTCCGCGGTCACTGGAGAACACTGCTGGTAATATATACATACATACAGGAATGTCCGGGGTCACTGGAGAACACTGCTGGTAATATATACATACAGGAATGTCCGGGGTCACTGGAGAACACTGCTGGTAATATATACATACATACAGGAATGTCCGCGGTCACTGGAGAACACTGCTGGTAATATATACATACATACAGGAATGTCCGCGGTCACTGGAGAACACTGCTGGTAATATATATATACATACATACAGTAATGTCCGGGGTCACTGGAGAACACTGTTGGTAATATATACATACATACAGGAATGTCCGGGGTCACTGGAGAACACTGCTGGTAATATATACATACATACAGGAATGTCCGGAGTCACTGGAGAACACTGCTGGTAATATATATATACATACAGGAATGTCCGCGGTCACTGGAGAACACTGCTGGTAATATATATATACATACATACAGGAATGTCCGGGGTCACTGGAGAACACTGTTGGTAATATATATATACATACAGGAATGTCCGGGGTCACTGGAGAACACTGCTGGTAATATATATATACATACAGGAATGTCCGGGGTCACTGGAGAACACTGCTGGTAATATATACATACATACAGGAATGTCCGGGGTCACTGGAGAACACTGCTGGTAATATATACATACATACAGGAATGTCCGCGGTCACTGGAGAACACTGCTGGTAATATATATATACATACATACAGGAATGTCCGGGGTCACTGGAGAACACTGCTGGTAATATATATATACATACAGGAATGTCCGGGGTCACTGGAGAACACTGCTGGTAATACATACATACATACATACATACAGGAATGTCCGGGGTCACTGGAGAACACTGCTGGTAATATATACATACATACAGGAATGTCCGGGGTCACTGGAGAACACTGCTGGTAATATATACATACATACATACAGGAATGTCCGCGGTCACTGGAGAACACTGCTGGTAATATATACATACATACAGGAATGTCCGCGGTCACTGGAGAACACTGCTGGTAATATATACATACATACATACAGGAATGTCCGCGGTCACTGGAGAACACTGCTGGTAATATATACATACATACATACATACAGGAATGTCCGCGGTCACTGGAGAACACTGCTGGTAATATATACATACATACATACAGGAATGTCCGCGGTCACTGGAGAACACTGCTGGTAATATATACATACATACAGGAATGTCTGGGGTCACTGCAGAACACTGCTGGTAATATATACATACATACATACATACATACAGGAATGTCTGGGGTCACAGGAGAACACTGCTGGTAATATATACATACATACATACATACAGGAATGTCTGGGGTCACTGGAGAACACTGCTGGTAATATATACATACATACATACAGGAATGTCCGTGGTCACTGGAGAACACTGCTGGTAATATATACATACATACAGGAATGTCCGGGGTCACTGGAGAACACTGCTGGTAATATATACATACATAAATACATACATACAGGAATGTCTGGGGTCACTGGAGAACACTGCTGGTAATATATACATACATACATACAGGAATGTCCGTGGTCACTGGAGAACACTGCTGGTAATATATACATACATACAGGAAAGTCCGGGGTCACTGGAGAACACTGCTGGTAATATATACATACATACAGGAATGTCCGCGGTCACTGGAGAACACTGCTGGTAATATATACATACATACATACAGGAATGTCCGGGGTCACTGGAGAACACTGCTGGTAATATATATATACATACATACAGGAATGTCCGCGGTCACTGGAGAACACTGCTGGTAATATATACATACATACATACAGGAATGTCCGCGGTCACTGGAGAACACTGCTGGTAATATATACATACATACAGGAATGTCCGCGGTCACTGGAGAACACTGCTGGTAATATATATACATACATACATACAGGAATGTCCAGGGTCACTGGAGAACACTGCTGGTAATATATGTATACATACAGGAATGTCCGGGGTCACTGGAGAACACTGCTGGTAATATATACATACATACATACAGGAATGTCCGCGGTCACTGGAGAACACTGCTGGTAATATATACATACATACAGGAATGTCCGCGGTCACTGGAGAACACTGCTGGTAATATATACATACATACATACAGGAATGTCCGCGGTCACTGGAGAACACTGCTGGTAATATATACATACATACATACATACAGGAATGTCCGCGGTCACTGGAGAACACTGCTGGTAATATATACATACATACATACAGGAATGTCCGCGGTCACTGGAGAACACTGCTGGTAATATATACATACATACAGGAATGTCCGGGGTCACTGGAGAACACTGCTGGTAATATATACATACATACATACAGGAATGTCCGCGGTCACTGGAGAACACTGCTGGTAATATATACATACATACATACAGGAATGTCCGCGGTCACTGGAGAACACTGCTGGTAATATATACATACATACAGGAATGTCCGGGGTCACTGGAGAACACTGCTGGTAATATATACATACATACATACAGGAATGTCTGGGGTCACTGCAGAACACTGCTGGTAATATATACATACATACATACATACAGGAATGTCCGGGGTCACTGGAGAACACTGCTGGGAATATATACATACATACAGGAATGTCCGGGGTCACTGGAGAACACTGCTGGTAATATATACATACATACATACAGGAATGTCCGCGGTCACTGGAGAACACTGCTGGTAATATATACATACATACATACAGGAATGTCCGGGGTCACTGGAGAACACTGCTGGTAATATATACATACATACATACAGGAATGTCCGGGGTCACTGGAGAACACTGCTGGTAATATATACATACATACATACAGGAATGTCCGCGGTCACTGGAGAACACTGCTGGTAATATATACATACATACATACAGGAATGTCCGGGGTCACTGGAGAACACTGCTGGTAATATATATATACATACATACAGGAATGTCCGCGGTCACTGGAGAACACTGCTGGTAATATATACATACATACATACAGGAATGTCCGCGGTCACTGGAGAACACTGCTGGTAATATATACATACATACAGGAATGTCCGCGGTCACTGGAGAACACTGCTGGTAATATATATACATACATACATACAGGAATGTCCAGGGTCACTGGAGAACACTGCTGGTAATATATGTATACATACAGGAATGTCCGGGGTCACTGGAGAACACTGCTGGTAATATATACATACATACATACAGGAATGTCCGCGGTCACTGGAGAACACTGCTGGTAATATATACATACATACATACATACAGGAATGTCCGCGGTCACTGGAGAACACTGCTGGTAATATATACATACATACATACAGGAATGTCCGCGGTCACTGGAGAACACTGCTGGTAATATATACATACATACATACAGGAATGTCCGGGGTCACTGGAGAACACTGCTGGTAATATATACATACATACAGGAATGTCCGCGGTCACTGGAGAACACTGCTGGTAATATATACATACATACATACAGGAATGTCCGGGGTCACTGGAGAACACTGCTGGTAATATATACATACATACAGGAATGTCCGCGGTCACTGGAGAACACTGCTGGTAATATATATATACATACATACAGGAATGTCCGCGGTCACTGGAGAACACTGCTGGTAATATATACATACATACAGGAATGTCCGCGGTCACTGGAGAACACTGCTGGTAATATATATATACATACATACAGGAATGTCCGCGGTCACTGGAGAACACTGCTGGTAATATATACATACATACAGGAATGTCCGGGGTCACTGGAGAACACTGCTGGTAATATATACATACATACAGGAATGTCCGCGGTCACTGGAGAACACTGCTGGTAATATATACATACATACATACATACATACAGGAATGTCCGGGGTCACTGGAGAACACTGCTGGTAATATATACATACATACAGGAATGTCCGGGGTCACTGGAGAACACTGCTGGTAATATATACATACATACATACAGGAATGTCCGGGGTCACTGGAGAACACTGCTGGTAATATATATATATACAGGAATGTCCGGGGCCACTGGAGAACACTGCTGGTAATATATATATATATATACAGGAATGTCTGGGGTCACTGGAGAACACTGCTGGTAATATATACATACATACATACAGGAATGTCCGGGGTCACTGGAGAACACTGCTGGTAATATATACATACATACATACATACATACAGGAATGTCCGCGGTCACTGGAGAACACTGCTGGTAATATATACATACATACAGGAATGTCCGGGGTCACTGGAGAACACTGCTGGTAATATATACATACATACATACATACAGGAATGTCCGGGGTCACTGGAGAACACTGCTGGTAATATATACATATATACATACAGGAATGTCCGGGGTCACTGGAGAACACTGCTGGTAATATATACATATATACATACAGGAATGTCCGGGGTCACTGGAGAACACTGCTGGTAATATATACATACATACAGGAATGTCTGGGGTCACTGGAGAACACTGCTGGTAATATATACATACATACATACAGGAATGTCTGCGGTCACTGGAGAACACTGCTGGTAATATATACATACATACATACAGGAATGTCCGCGGTCACTGGAGAACACTGCTGGTAATATATACATACATACAGGAATGTCCGGGGTCACTGGAGAACACTGCTGGTAATATATACATACATACAGGAATGTCCGGGGTCACTGGAGAATACTGCTGGTAATATATACATACATATAGGAATGTCCGCGGTCACTGGAGAACACTGCTGGTAATATATACATATATACATACAGGAATGTCTGGGGTCACTGGAGAACACTGCTGGTAATATATACATACATACATACATACATACATACAGGAATGTCTGGGGTCACTGGAGAACACTGCTGGTAATATATACATACATACATACATACATACATACAGGAATGTCCGCGGTCACTGGAGAACACTGCTGGTAATATATACATACATACATACATACAGGAATGTCTGCGGTCACTGGAGAACACTGCTGGTAATATATATATATATACATACATACAGGAATGTCCGGGGTCACTGGAGAACACTGCTGGTAATATATATATATACATACAGGAATGTCCGGGGTCACTGGAGAACACTGCTGGTAATATATATATACATACAGGAATGTCCGGGGTCACTAGAGAACACTGCTGGTAATATATACATACATACATACAGGAATGTCCGGGGTCACTGGAGAACACTGCTGGTAATATATACATACATACATACAGGAATGTCCGGGGTCACTGGAGAACACTGCTGGTAATATATATACATACATACATACAGGAATGTCCGCGGTCACTGGAGAACACTGCTGGTAATATATATATACATATATAGAGGAATGTCTGCAGTCACTGGAGAACACTGCTGGTAATATATACATACATACATACAGGAATGTCCGGGGTCACTGGAGAACACTGCTGGTAATATATACATACATACATACAGGAATGTCTGCGGTCACTTGAGAACACTGCTGGTAATATATATATACATACATACAGGAATGTCCGGGGTCACTGGAGAACACTGCTGGTAATATATACATACATACAGGAATGTCCGGGGTCACTGGAGAACACTGCTGGTAATATATACATACATACATACAGGAATGTCCGCGGTCACTGGAGAACACTGCTGGTAATATATACATACATACAGGAATGTCCGGGGTCACTGGAGAACACTGCTGGTAATATATACATATATACATACAGGAATGTCCGGGGTCACTGGAGAACACTGCTGGTAATATATACATATATACATACAGGAATGTCCGGGGTCACTGGAGAACACTGCTGGTAATATATACATACATACATACAGGAATGTCCGCGGTCACTGGAGAACACTGCTGGTAATATATACATACATACAGGAATGTCCGGGGTCACTGGAGAACACTGCTGGTAATATATACATATATACATACAGGAATGTCCGGGGTCACTGGAGAACACTGCTGGTAATATATACATATATACATACAGGAATGTCCGGGGTCACTGGAGAACACTGCTGGTAATATATACATACATACAGGAATGTCCGCGGTCACTGGAGAACACTGCTGGTAATATATACATACATACATACAGGAATGTCTGGGGTCACTGGAGAACACTGCTGGTAATATATACATACATACATACAGGAATGTCTGCGGTCACTGGAGAACACTGCTGGTAATATATACATACATACATACATACATACATACAGGAATGTCCGGGGTCACTGGAGAACACTGCTGGTAATATATACATACATACATACAGGAATGTCTGGGGTCACTGGAGAACACTGCTGGTAATATATATATACATACATACATACATACAGGAATGTCCGGGGTCACTGGAGAACACTGCTGGTAATATATACATACATACATACAGGAATGTCTGGGGTCACTGGAGAACACTGCTGGTAATATATACATACATACATACAGGAATGTCTGCGGTCACTGGAGAACACTGCTGGTAATATATACATACATACATACATACATACATACAGGAATGTCCGGGGTCACTGGAGAACACTGCTGGTAATATATACATACATACATACAGGAATGTCTGGGGTCACTGGAGAACACTGCTGGTAATATATATATACATACATACAGGAATGTCCGGGGTCACTGGAGAACACTGCTGGTAATATATACATACATACAGGAATGTCTGCGGTCACTGGAGAACACTGCTGGTAATATATACATACATACATACATACAGGAATGTCCGCGGTCACTGGAGAACACTGCTGGTAATATATACATACATACAGGAATGTCCGGGGTCACTGGAGAACACTGCTGGTAATATATACATACATACAGGAATGTCCGGGGTCACTGGAGAACACTGCTGGTAATATATACATACATACATACAGGAATGTCCGGGATCACTGGAGAACACTGCTGGTAATATATATATACATACATACAGGAATGTCCGCGGTCACTGGAGAACACTGCTGGTAATATATACATACATACAGGAATGTCTGCGGTCACTGGAGAACACTGCTGGTAATATATATATACATACATACAGGAATGTCCGGGGTCACTGGAGAACACTGCTGGTAATATATACATACATACATACAGGAATGTCCGGGGTCACTGGAGAACACTGCTGGTAATATATATACATACATACATACAGGAATGTCCGCGGTCACTGGAGAACACTGCTGGTAATATATATATACATATATAGAGGAATGTCTGCAGTCACTGGAGAACACTGCTGGTAATATATATATACATACATACAGGAATGTCCGCGGTCACTGGAGAACACTGCTGGTAATATATATATACATATATAGAGGAATGTCTGCAGTCACTGGAGAACACTGCTGGTAATATATATATACATATATAGAGGAATGTCTGCAGTCACTGGAGAACACTGCTGGTAATATATATATACATACATACAGGAATGTCCGCGGTCACTGGAGAACACTGCTGGTAATATATATATACATATATAGAGGAATGTCCGCGGTCACTGGAGAACACTGCTGGTAATATATATATACATATATAGAGGAATGTCTGCAGTCACTGGAGAACACTGCTGGTAATATATACATACATACATACAGGAATGTCTGCGGTCACTTGAGAACACTGCTGGTAATATATATATACATACATACAGGAATGTCCGGGGTCACTGGAGAACACTGCTGGTAATATATACATACATACAGGAATGTCCGGGGTCACTGGAGAACACTGCTGGTAATATATATATACATACATACAGGAATGTCCGGGGTCACTGGAGAACACTGCTGATAATATATATATACATACATACAGGAATGTCCGCGGTCACTGGAGAACACTGCTGGTAATATATATATATATACATACATACAGGAATGTCCGCGGACACTGGAGAACACTGCTGGTAATATATACATACATACAGGAATGTCCGGGGTCACTGGAGAACACTGCTGATAATATATATATACATACATACAGGAATGTCCGGGGTCACTGGAGAACACTGCTGATAATATATATATACATACATACAGGAATGTCCGCGGTCACTGGAGAACACTGCTGGTAATATATACATACATACAGGAATGTCCGCGGTCACTGGAGAACACTGCTGGTAATATATACATACATACAGGAATGTCCGCGGTCACTGGAGAACACTGCTGGTAATATATACATACATACATACAGGAATGTCCGGGGTCACTGGAGAACACTGCTGGTAATATATATATACATACATACATACATACAGGAATGTCCGCGGTCACTGGAGAACACTGCTGGTAATATATATATACATACATACAGGAATGTCCGCGGTCACTGGAGAACACTGCTGGTAATATATACATACATACAGGAATGTCCGGGGTCACTGGAGAACACTGCTGATAATATATATATACATACATACAGGAATGTCCGGGGTCACTGGAGAACACTGCTGATAATATATATATACATACATACAGGAATGTCCGCGGACACTGGAGAACACTGCTGGTAATATATACATACATACATACAGGAATGTCCGCGGTCACTGGAGAACACTGCTGGTAATATATATATACATACATACAGGAATGTCCGCGGTCACTGGAGAACACTGCTGGTAATATATACATACATACAGGAATGTCCGGGGTCACTGGAGAACACTGCTGATAATATATATATACATACATACAGGAATGTCCGCGGACACTGGAGAACACTGCTGGTAATATATACATACATACATACATACAGGAATGTCCGCGGTCACTGGAGAACACTGCTGATAATATATATATACATACATACAGGAATGTCCGCGGACACTGGAGAACACTGCTGGTAATATATACATACATACATACAGGAATGTCCGCGGTCACTGGAGAACACTGCTGGTAATATATATATACATACATACAGGAATGTCCGGGGTCACTGGAGAACACTGCTGGTAATATATATATATACATACAGGAATGTCCGGGGTCACTGGAGAACACTGCTGATAATATATATATACATACATACAGGAATGTCCGGGGTCACTGGAGAACACTGCTGATAATATATATATACATACATACAGGAATGTCCGGGGTCACTGGAGAACACTGCTGATAATATATATATACATACATACAGGAATGTCTGCGGTCACTGGAGAACACTGCTGGTAATATATACATACATACATACAGGAATGTCCGCGGTCACTGGAGAACACTGCTGGTAATATATACATACATACATACATACAGGAATGTCCGGGGTCACTGGAGAACACTGCTGGTAATATATACATACATACATACATACATACATACAGGAATGTCTGCGGTCACTGGAGAACACTGCTGGTAATATATATATACATACATACAGGAATGTCCGCGGTCACTGGAGAACACTGCTGGTAATATATACATACATACATACAGGAATGTCCGCGGTCACTGGAGAACACTGCTGGTAATATATACATACATACATACAGGAATGTCCGCGGTCACTGGAGAACACTGCTGGTAAGATATACATACATACATACATACATACAGGAATGTCTGCGGTCACTGGAGAACACTGCTGGTAATATATATACACATACATACAGGAATGTCCGCGGTCACTGGAGAACACTGCTGGTAATATATACATACATACATACATACAGGAATGTCCGCGGTCACTGGAGAACACTGCTGGTAATATATACATACATACAGTAATGTCCGGGGTCACTGGAGAACACTGCTGGTAATATATATACATACATACAAGAATGTCCGGGGTCACTGGAGAACACTGCTGGTAATATATATATACATACATACAGGAATGTCCGGGGTCACTGGAGAACACTGCTGGTAATATATATATACATACATACAGGAATGTCCGGGGTCACTGGAGAACACTGCTGGTAATATATATATATA
Organism: Phyllobates terribilis; assembly: GCF_046119375.1. NCBI lineage: Eukaryota > Metazoa > Chordata > Amphibia > Anura > Dendrobatidae > Phyllobates > Phyllobates terribilis. The sequence goes on from NW_027362761.1 coordinate 660,620,880, forward strand.
CATACATACAGGAATGTCCGGGGTCACTGGAGAACACTGCTGGTAATATATACATACAGGAATGTCCGGGGTCACTGGAGAACACTGCTGGTAATATATACATACATACAGGAATGTCCGCGGTCACTGGAGAACACTGCTGGGAATATATACATACATACATACAGGAATGTCCGCGGTCACTGGAGAACACTGCTGGTAATATATATATACATACAGGAATGTCCGGGGTCACTGGAGAACACTGCTGGTAATATATACATACATACATACAGGAATGTCCGCGGTCACTGGAGAACACTGCTGGTAATATATACATACATACATACAGGAATGTCCGGGGTCACTGGAGAACACTGCTGGTAATATATACATACATACATACAGGAATGTCCGGGGTCACTGGAGAACACTGCTGGTAATATATACATACATACATACAGGAATGTCCGCGGTCACTGGAGAACACTGCTGGTAATATATACATACATACATACAGGAATGTCCGCGGTCACTGGAGAACACTGCTGGTAATATATACATACATACAGGAATGTCCGCGGTCACTGGAGAACACTGCTGGGAATATATACATACATACATACAGGAATGTCCGCGGTCACTGGAGAACACTGCTGGTAATATATATATACATACAGGAATGTCCGGGGTCACTGGAGAACACTGCTGGTAATATATACATACATACATACAGGAATGTCCGCGGTCACTGGAGAACACTGCTGGTAATATATACATACATACAGGAATGTCCGCGGTCACTGGAGAACACTGCTGGTAATATATACATACATACATACAGGAATGTCCGCGGTCACTGGAGAACACTGCTGGTAATATATATATACATACAGGAATGTCCGCGGTCACTGGAGAACACTGCTGGTAATATATACATACATACATACACATACAGGAATGTCCGGGGTCACTGGAGAACACTGCTGGTAATATATATATACATACATACAGGAATGTCCGCGGTCACTGGAGAACACTGCTGGTAATATATACATACATACAGGAATGTCCGCGGTCACTGGAGAACACTGCTGGTAATATATACATACATACAGGAATGTCTGGGGTCACTGGAGAACACTGCTGGCAATATATATATATATACATACATACATACATACATACATACATACAGGAATGTCCGCGGTCACTGGAGAACACTGCTGGTAATATATACATACATATATACAGGAATGTCCGCGGTCACTGGAGAACACTGCTGGTAATATATACATACATACAGGAATGTCCGCGGTCACTGGAGAACACTGCTGGTAATATATACATACATACAGGAATGTCTGGGGTCACTGGAGAACACTGCTGGCAATATATATATATATACATACATACATACATACATACATACAGGAATGTCCGCGGTCACTGGAGAACACTGCTGGTAATATATACATACATATATACAGGAATGTCCGCGGTCACTGGAGAACACTGCTGGTAATACATACATACATACATACATACATACATACATACAGGAATGTCCGGGGTCACTGGAGAACACTGCTGGTAATATATACATACATACATACATACAGGAATGTCCGGGGTCACTGGAGAACACTGCTGGTAATATATACATACATACAGGAATGTCCGGGGTCACTGGAGAACACTGCTGGTAATATATACATACATACAGGAATGTCCGGGGTCACTGGAGAACACTGCTGGTAATATATACATACATACATACAGGAATGTCCGGGGTCACTGGAGAACACTGCTGGTAATATATATATATACATACAGGAATGTCCGCGGTCACTGGAGAACACTGCTGGTAATATATACATACATACATACAGGAATGTCCGGGGTCACTGGAGAACACTGCTGGTAATATATACATACATACAGGAGTGTCCGGGGTCACTGCAGAACACTGCTGGTAATATATACATACATACATACAGGAATGTCCGCGGTCACTGGAGAACACTGCTGGTAATATATACATACATACAGGAATGTCCGGGGTCACTGGAGAACACTGCTGGTAATATATACATACAGGAATGTCCGGGGTCACTGGAGAACACTGCTGGTAATATATATATACATACATACAGGAATGTCCGGGGTCACTGGAGAACACTGCTGGTAATATATACATACAGGAATGTCCGCGGTCACTGGAGAACACTGCTGGTAATATATATATACATACATACAGGAATGTCCGGGGTCACTGGAGAACACTGTTGGTAATATATACATACATACAGGAATGTCCGGGGTCACTGGAGAACACTGCTGGTAATATATACATACATACAGGAATGTCCGGAGTCACTGGAGAACACTGCTGGTAATATATATATACATACAGGAATGTCCGCGGTCACTGGAGAACACTGCTGGTAATATATACATACATACATACAGGAATGTCCGCGGTCACTGGAGAACACTGCTGGTAATATATATATATATACATACAGGAATGTCCGGGGTCACTGGAGAACACTGCTGGTAATATATACATACATACAGGAATGTCCGGGGTCACTGGAGAACACTGCTGGTAATATATACATACATACAGGAATGTCCGCGGTCACTGGAGTACACTGCTGGTAATATATACATACATACAGGAATGTCCGGGGTCACTGGAGAACACTGCTGGTAATATATATATATACATACAGGAATGTCCGCGGTCACTGGAGAACACTGCTGGTAATATATATATACATACATACAGGAATGTCCGGGGTCACTGGAGAACACTGCTGGTAATATATACATACATACAGGAATGTCCGGGGTCACTGGAGAACACTGCTGGTAATATATACATAAATACATACAGGAATGTCCGGGGTCACTGGAGAACACTGCTGGTAATATATACATACATACATACAGGAATGTCCGCGGTCACTGGATAACACTGCTGGTAATATATACATACATACAGGAATGTCCGCGGTCACTGGAGAACACTGCTGGTAATATATATATACATACATACATACAGGAATGTCCGCGGTCACTGGAGAACACTGCTGGTAATATATATATACATACATACAGGAATGTCCGGGGTCACTGGAGAACACTGCTGGTAATATATACATATATACATACATACAGGAATGTCCGGGGTCACTGGAGAACACTGCTGGTAATATATATATATACATACAGGAATGTCCGCGGTCACTGGAGAACACTGCAGGTAATATATACATACATACATACAGGAATGTCCGGGGTCACTGGAGAACACTGCTGGTAATATATACATACATACAGGAATGTCCGGGGTCACTGCAGAACACTGCTGGTAATATATACATACATACATACAGGAATGTCCGCGGTCACTGGAGAACACTGCTGGTAATATATACATACATACAGGAATGTCCGGGGTCACTGGAGAACACTGCTGGTAATATATACATACATACATACAGGAATGTCCGCGGTCACTGGAGAACACTGCTGGTAATATATACATACATACATACAGGAATGTCCGGGGTCACTGGAGAACACTGCTGGTAATATATATATACATACATACAGGAATGTCCGCGGTCACTGGAGAACACTGCTGATAATATATATACATACATACAGGAATGTCCGCGGTCACTGGAGAACACTGCTGGTAATATATATACATACATACAGGAATGTCCGGGGTCACTGGAGAACACTGCTGGTAATATATACATAAATACATACAGGAATGTCCGGGGTCACTGGAGAACACTGCTGGTAATATATACATACATACATACAGGAATGTCCGCGGTCACTGGAGAACACTGCTGGTAATATATATACATACATACAGGAATGTCCGGGGTCACTGGAGAACACTGCTGGTAATATATACATACATACATACAGGAATGTCCGCGGTCACTGGAGAACACTGCTGGTAATATATATATACATACATACATACAGGAATGTCCGCGGTCACTGGAGAACACTGCTGGTAATATATATATACATACATACAGGAATGTCCGGGGTCACTGGAGAACACTGCTGGTAATATATACATATATACATACATACAGGAATGTCCGGGGTCACTGGAGAACACTGCTGGTAATATATACATACATACATACAGGAATGTCCGCGGTCACTGGAGAACACTGCTGGTAATATATATATATATACATACATACAGGAATGTCTGGGGTCACTGGAGAACACTGCTGGTAATATATATATACATACATACATACAGGAATGTCCGGGGTCACTGGAGAACACTGCTGGTAATATATACATACATACATACATACATACATAAAGGAATGTCCGGGGTCACTGGAGAACACTGCTGGTAATATATATATACATACATACAGGAATGTCCGCGGTCACTGGAGAACACTGCTGGTAATATATACATACATACAGGAATGTCCAGGGTCACTGGAGAACACTGCTGGTAATATATATATACATACAGGAATGTCTGGGGTCACTGCAGAACACTGCTGGTAATATATACATACATACAGGAATGTCCAGGGTCACTGGAGAACACTGCTGGTAATATATACATACATACAGGAATGTCCGGGGTCACTGGAGAACACTGCTGGTAATATATACATACATACAGGAATGTCCGCGGTCACTGGAGAACACTGCTGGTAATATATATATACATACAGGAATGTCCGGGGTCACTGGAGAACACTGCTGGTAATATATACATACATACATACAGGAATGTCCGCGGTCACTGGAGAACACTGCTGGTAATATATACATACATACATACAGGAATGTCCGGGGTCACTGGAGAACACTGCCGGTAATATATACATACATACATACAGGAATGTCCGGGGTCACTGGAGAACACTGCTGGTAATATATACATACATACAGGAATGTCCGGGGTCACTGGAGAACACTGCCGGTAATATATACATACATACATACAGGAATGTCCGGGGTCACTGGAGAACACTGCTGGTAATATATATATACATACATACAGGAATGTCCGCGGTCACTGGAGAACACTGCTGGTAATATATACATACATACAGGAATGTCCAGGGTCACTGGAGAACACTGCTGGTAATATATATATACATACAGGAATGTCTGGGGTCACTGCAGAACACTGCTGGTAATATATACATACATACAGGAATGTCCAGGGTCACTGGAGAACACTGCTGGTAATATATACATACATCTAGGAATGTCCGGGGTCACTGGAGAACACTGCTGGTAATATATACATACATACATACATACATACATAAAGGAATGTCCGGGGTCACTGGAGAACACTGCTGGTAATATATATATACATACAGGAATGTCCGCGGTCACTGGAGAACACTGCTGGTAATATATATATACATACAGGAATGTCCGCGGTCACTGGAGAACACTGCTGGTAATATATATATACACATACATACAGGAATGTCCGCGGTCACTGGAGAACACTGCTGGTAATATATACATACATACATACAGGAATGTCCAGGGTCACTGGAGAACACTGCTGGTAATATATACATACATACATACAGGAATGTCCGGGGTCACTGGAGAACACTGCTGGTAATATATACATACATACAGGAATGTCCGGGGTCACTGGAGAACACTGCTGGTAATATATACATACATACAGCAATGTCCGGGGTCACTGGAGAACACTGCTGGTAATATATACATACATACAGGAATGTCTGGGGTCACTGGAGAACACTGCTGGTAATATATACATACATACAGGAATGTCTGCGGTCACTGGAGAACACTGCTGGTAATATATACATACATACATACAGGAATGTCCGGGGTCACTGGAGAACACTGCTGGTAATATATACATACATACATACAGGAATGTCCGGGGTCACTGGAGAACACTGCTGGTAATATATACATACATACATACAGGAATGTCTGGGGTCACTGGAGAACACTGCTGGTAATATATACATACATACATACATACAGGAATGTCTGGGGTCACTGGAGAACACTGCTGGTAATATATACATACATACATACAGGAATGTCCGCGGTCACTGGAGAACACTGCTGGTAATATATATATACATACAGGAATGTCTGCGGTCACTGGAGAACACTGCTGGTAATATATACATACATACATACACGAATGTCCGCGGTCACTGGAGAACACTGCTGGTAATATATACATACATACAGGAATGTCCGCGTTCACTGGAGAACACTGCTGGTAATATATACATACATACATACAGGAATGTCCGGGGTCACTGGAGAACACTGCTGGTAATATATATATACATACAGGAATGTCTGCGGTCACTGGAGAACACTGCTGGTAATATATACATACATACAGGAATGTCCGGGGTCACTGGAGAACACTGCTGGTAATATATATATACATACAGGAATGTCCGGGGTCACTGGAGAACACTGCTGGTAATATATACATACATACAGGAATGTCCGGGGTCACTGGAGAACACTGCTGGTAATATATACATACATACATACAGGAATGTCCGCGGTCACTGGAGAACACTGCTGGTAATATATATATACATACAGGAATGTCTGCGGTCACTGGAGAACACTGCTGGTAATATATACATACATACATACACGAATGTCCGCGGTCACTGGAGAACACTGCTGGTAATATATACATACATACAGGAATGTCCGCGTTCACTGGAGAACACTGCTGGTAATATATACATACATACATACAGGAATGTCCGGGGTCACTGGAGAACACTGCTGGTAATATATATATACATACAGGAATGTCTGCGGTCACTGGAGAACACTGCTGGTAATATATACATACATACAGGAATGTCCGGGGTCACTGGAGAACACTGCTGGTAATATATATATACATACAGGAATGTCCGGGGTCACTGGAGAACACTGCTGGTAATATATACATACATACAGGAATGTCCGGGGTCACTGGAGAACACTGCTGGTAATATATACATACATACATACAGGAATGTCCGGGGTCACTGGAGAACACTGCTGGTAATATATACATACATACATACAGGAATGTCCGGGGTCACTGGAGAACACTGCTGGTAATATATACATACATACAGGAATGTCCGCGGTCACTGGAGAACACTGCTGGTAATATATACATACATACATACAGGAATGTCCGCGGTCACTGGAGAACACTGCTGGTAATATATACATACATACAGGAATGTCTGCGGTCACTGGAGAACACTGCTGGTAATATATACATACATACATACACGAATGTCCGCGGTCACTGGAGAACACTGCTGGTAATATATACATACATACAGGAATGTCCGGGGTCACTGGAGAACACTGCTGGTAATATATATATACATACATACAGGAATGTCTGCGGTCACTGGAGAACACTGCTGGTAATATATACATACATACATACAGGAATGTCCGGGGTCACTGGAGAACACTGCTGGTAATATATACATACATACAGGAATGTCCGGGGTCACTGGAGAACACTGCTGGTAATATATACATACATACAGGAATGTCCGGGGTCACTGGAGAACACTGCTGGTAATATATACATACATACATACAGGAATGTCTGCGGTCACTGGAGAACACTGCTGGTAATATATACATACATACATACAGGAATGTCCGGGGTCACTGGAGAACACTGCTGGTAATATATATATACATACATACAGGAATGTCCGGGGTCACTGGAGAACACTGCTGGTAATATATATACATACATACAGGAATGTCCGGGGTCACTGGAGAACACTGCTGGTAATATATATATACATACAGGAATGTCCGGGGTCACTGGAGAACACTGCTGGTAATATATATATACATACAGGAATGTCCGGGGTCACTGGAGAACACTGCTGGTAATATATACATACATACATACATACATACAGGAATGTCTGGGGTCACTGGAGAACACTGCTGGTAATATATACATACATACATACAGGAATGTCCGCGGTCACTGGAGAACACTGCTGGTAATATATATATATATACATACAGGAATGTCCGCGGTCACTGGAGAACACTGCTGGTAATATATACATACATACAGGAATGTCTGCGGTCACTGGAGAACACTGCTGGTAATATATATATACATACATACAGGAATGTCCGGGGTCACTGGAGAACACTGCTGGTAATATATACATACATACAGGAATGTCCGCGGTCACTGGAGAACACTGCTGGTAATATATACATACATACATACAGGAATGTCCGGGGTCACTGGAGAACACTGCTGGTAATATATACATACATACATACAGGAATGTCCGGGGTCACTGGAGAACACTGCTGGTAATATATACATACATACATACAGGAATGTCCGGGGTCACTGGAGAACACTGCTGGTAATATATACATACATACATACAGGAATGTCCGGGGTCACTGGAGAACACTGCTGGTAATATATACATACATACATACAGGAATGTCTGCGGTCACTGGAGAACACTGCTGGTAATATATACATACATACAGGAATGTCCGCGGTCACTGGAGAACACTGCTGGTAATATATACATACATACATACATACAGGAATGTCTGCGGTCACTGGAGAACACTGCTGGTAATATATATATACATACAGGAATGTCCGCGGTCACTGGAGAACACTGCTGGTAATATATACATACATACATACATACAGGAATGTCCGGGGTCACTGGAGAACACTGCTGGTAATATATATACATACATACAGGAATGTCCGGGGTCACTGGAGAACACTGCTGGTAATATATACAGGAATGTCCGGGGTCACTGGAGAACACTGCTGGTAATATATACATACATACAGGAATGTCCGCGGTCACTGGAGAACACTGCTGGTAATATATACATACATACAGGAATGTCCGGGGTCACTGGAGAACACTGCTGGTAATATATATATATATATACATACAGGAATGTCCGGGGTCACTGGAGAACACTGCTGGTAATATATATATACATACATACATACAGGAATGTCCGGGGTCACTGGAGAACACTGCTGGTAATATATATATATATACATACAGGAATGTCTGGGGTCACTGGAGAACACTGCTGGTAATATATACATACATACATACAGGAATGTCCGGGGTCACTGGAGAACACTGCTGGTAATATATACATACATACATACAGGAATGTCCGGGGTCACTGGAGAACACTGCTGGTAATATATATATATATACATACAGGAATGTCCGCGGTCACTGGAGAACACTGCTGGTAATATATACATACATACATACATACAGGAATGTCCGCGGTCACTGGAGAACACTGCTGGTAATATATACATACATACATACAGGAATGTCCGGGGTCACTGGAGAACACTGCTGGTAATATATACATACATACAGGAATGTCCGGGGTCACTGGAGAACACTGCTGGTAATATATATATATATATACATACAGGAATGTCCGGGGTCACTGGAGAACACTGCTGGTAATATATATATACATACATACATACATACAGGAATGTCCGGGGTCACTGGAGAACACTGCTGGTAATATATATATATATACATACAGGAATGTCTGGGGTCACTGGAGAACACTGCTGGTAATATATACATACATACATACAGGAATGTCCGGGGTCACTGGAGAACACTGCTGGTAATATATACATACATACATACATACAGGAATGTCCGGGGTCACTGGAGAACACTGCTGGTAATATATATATATACATACAGGAATGTCCGCAGTCACTGGAGAACACTGCTGGTAATATATACATACATACATACAGGAATGTCCGGGGTCACTGGAGAACACTGCTGGTAATATATATATACATACATACAGGAATGTCCGGGGTCACTGGAGAACACTGCTGGTAATATATACATACATACAGGAATGTCCGCGGTCACTGGAGAGCACTGCTGGTAATATATACATACATACATACAGGAATGTCCGCGGTCACTGGAGAACACTGCTGGTAATACATACATACATACATACAGGAATGTCCGGGGTCACTGGAGAACACTGCTGGTAATATATATATACATACATACAGGAATGTCCGGGGTCACTGGAGAACACTGCTGGTAATATATACATACATACATACAGGAATGTCCGCGGTCACTGGAGAACACTGCTGGTAATATATACATACATACATACATACAGGAATGTCCAGTGACTGCGGACATTCCTGTAATAATTTGTCACTTCCGTGTTGTACATTATGGTGACTGTCGGGGGCGCTCTTTTACGCCTCTCTCCGCGGAGCTCTGCCCACTCTTCACAATGGCGTTGCTGCGGACAGGACTGTGAACAAATGGGAAGAGTCACATTCTGGCAAAACAATCAGCGATGAGGGGAATTTTTTATATTACGTGAAGCGACAATAAAAATGTACGTTTCATTAATCAGGAAAAAAAAGAATTTTGCCCAAATCCATAAAATATATAACAGTGTAAAAATCATTTTTGTCTTGTGATGTTAGCTCCATTAAAAACATGAGCAATTCCACAAATAAGCATAAGAAAAACATTAAAAAGCCAGAAGAGGCGACTAGACAGCAGTGAGTAGAAGGATCCTGGAATCTACTCCAATCTAGTGGTGTCAGTGCTGAACTGTCTACATCGGGGGGGATTACGGAGGCCCCAACTCCAGCAACTCCGATCTAGTGGTGTCAGTGCTGAACGGTCTACATCGGAGGGGATTACTGAGGCCCTCACTCCAGCAACTCCGATCTAGTGGTGTCAGTGCTGAACGGTCTACATCGGGGGGGATTACTGAGGCCCTCACTCCAGCAACTCCGATCTAGTGGTGTCAGTGCTGAACGGTCTACATCGGGGGGGATTACTGAGGCCCTCACTCCAGCAACTCCGATCTAGTGGTGTCAGTGCTGAACGGTCTACATCGGGGGGGATTACTGAGGCCCTCACTCCAGCAACTCCGATCTAGTGGTGTCAGTGCTGAACGGTCTACATTGGGGGGGGATTACTGAGGCCCTCACTCTAGCAACTCCGGTGTCAGTGCTGAACGGTCTACATCGGGGGGGATTACTGAGGCCCTCACTCCAGCAACTCTGATCTAGTGGTGTCAGTGCTGAACGGTCTACATCGGAGGGGATTACTGAGGCCCTCACTCCAGCAACTCCGATCTAGTGGTGTCAGTGCTGAACGGTCTACATCGGGGGGGATTACTGAGGCCCTCACTCCAGCAACTCCGATCTAGTGGTGTCAGTGCTGAACGGTCTACATCGGGGGGGATTACTGAGGCCCTCACTCCAGCAACTCCGATCTAGTGGTGTCAGTGCTGAACGGTCTACATCGGGGGGGATTACTGAGGCCCTCACTCCAGCAACTCCGATCTAGTGGTGTCAGTGCTGAACGGTCTACATTGGGGGGGGATTACTGAGGCCCTCACTCCAGCAACTCCGGTGTCAGTGCTGAACGGTCTACATCGGGGGGGATTACTGAGGCCCTCACTCCAGCAACTCCGATCTAGTGGTGTCAGTGCTGAACGGTCTACATTGGGGGGGATTACTGAGGCCCTCACTCCAGCAACTCCGGTGTCAGTGCTGAACGGTCTACATCGGCGGGGATTACTGAGGCCCTCACTCCAGCAACTCCGATGTCAGTGCTGAACGGTCTACATCGGCGGGGATTACTGAGGCCCTCACTCCAGCAACTCCGATCTAGTGGTGTCAGTGCTGAACGGTCTACATCGGGGGGGATTACTGAGGCCCTCACTCCAGCAACTCCGCTCTAGTGGTGTCAGTGCTGAACGGTCTACATCGGGGGGGGATTACTGAAGCCCTCACTCCAGCAACTCCGATCTAGTGGTGTCAGTGCTGAACGGTCTACATTGGGGGGGGATTACTGAGGCCCTCACTCCAGCAACCTTGCTGGGAGCAGTATTCAAATACATGGGCCATGACTGAATGACAGAATCACACCCCTATGACTGAATACGAGCAGGTAGGACAAAGTGTATATAATGTTATAAAATCATTATACTACCACCAATTTTAATGAAAAAAGCTTATTAGTGATGCACATCCAATCACTAACAACGCTATGGGGGCAGTGTACATAGCAACAAGGACGTGACAGGTTCCCTTTAAAATCAAGTGTTTAACCCCTTTACCCCACAAGCCACAAATTTTACAATTCTGACCAGTGACACATTGAGGTAATTACTCTGAAACGCTTCAATAGATTCTACTGATTCGGAGACTGTTTGTGACATATTGTAACTCATTATAGTTGTAGTTTCTTTAATATGACTTGCGTTTATTTGTGGAGAAAAAAATAAATAAAAAAAAATTTAAAAAAAATCGGAAATTTGGCTAAAATGTAGAATATTTTGCAATTTACAAACTTTGATTTTTATGCCCTTAAATCAGAGAGATATGTCACACAAAATACCTAATAAATAACATTTCCCACATCTACTTTACATCAGCACAATTTTAGAAAAAAAAGTTTTTTTCTGGAAGTTTGTTGGGTTAAAAAATAACCTGCGATTTCTTATTTTTACAACAAAAAACTACAAAACAGTAGGTTTTTTTTTGTTGTTTTTTTTTTTTTTTTTAGGGACCTACAGTACAGACCAAAAGTTTGGACACACCTTCTCATTTAAAGATTTTTCTGTATTTTCATGACTATGAAAATTGTACATTCACACTGAAGGCATCAAAACTATGAATTAACACATGTGGAATTATATACTTAACAAAAAAGTGTGAAACAACTGAAAGTATGTCTTATATTCTAGGTTCTTCAAAGTAGCCACCTTTTGCTTTGATGACTGCTTTGCACACTCTTGGCATTCTCTTGATGAGCTTCAAGAGGTAGTCACCGGAAATGGTTTTCCAACAATATTGAAGGAGTTCCCAGAGATGCTTAGCACTTGTTGGCCCTTTTGCCTTCACTCTGCGGTCCAGCTCACCCCAAACCATCTCGATTGGGTTCAGGTCTGGTGACTGTGGAGGCCAGGTCATCTGGCGTAGCACCCCATCACTCTCCTCCTTGGTCATATAGTCCTTACACATCCTGGAGGTGTGTTTGGGGTCATTGTCCTGTTGAAAAATAAATGATGGTCCAACTAAACGCAAACTGGATGTTATAGCATGCCGCTGCAAGATGCTGTGGTAGCCATGCTGGTTCAGTATGCCTTCAATTTTGAATAAATCAACAGTGTCACCAGCAAAGCACCTCCACACCATCCCAACTCCTCCTCCATGCTTCACGGTGGGAACCAGGCATGTAGAGTCCATCCGTTCACCTTTTCTGCTTCGCACAAAGAAATGGTGGTTGGAACCAAAGATCTCAAATTTGGACTCATCAGACCAAAGCACAGATTTCCACTGGTCTAATGTCCATTCCTTGTGTTCTTTAGCCCAAACAAGTCTCTTCTGCTTGTTGCCTGTCCTTAGCAGTGGTTTCCTAGCAGCTATTTTACCATGAAGGCCTGCTGCACAAAGTCTCCTCTTAACAGTTGTTATAGAGATGTGTCTGCTGCTAGAACTCTGTGTGGCATTGACCTGGTCTCTAATCTGAGCTGTTGTTAACCTGCGATTTCTGAGGCTGGTGACTCGGATAAACTTATCCTCAGAAGCAGAGGTGACTCTTGGTCTTCCTTTCCTGAGGCGGTCCTCATGTGAGCCAGTTTGTTTGTAGCGCTTGATGGTTTTTGCAACTGCACTTGGGGACACTTTCAAAGTTTGCCCAATTTTTCGGACTGACTGTAAAGTCATGATGGCCACTCGTTTTTCTTTACTTAGAATGTGTATTATGGCAAGAAAAAAGCAGCCAACAGTCTATTCAGTAGGACTATCAGCTGTGTATCCACCAGACTTCTGCACAACACAACTGATGGTCCCAATCCCATTTATTAGGCAAGAAATCCAACTTATTAAACCTGACAGGGCACACCTGTGAAGTGAAAACCATTTCCGGTGACTACCTCTTGAAGCTCATCAAGAGAATGCCAAGAGTGTGCAAAGCAGTCATCAAAGCAAAAGGTGGCTACTTTGAAGAACCTAGAATATAAGACATATTTTCAGTTGTTTCACACTTTTTTGTTAAGTATATAATTCCACATGTGTTAATTCATAGTTTTGATGCCTTCAGTGTGAATGTACAATTCTCATAGTCATGAAAATACAGAAAAATCTTTAAATGAGAAGGTGTGTCCAAACTTTTGGTCTGTACTGTATATGACAAAAAAATTCTCAAACATGACACCCTTTTAAACCCTGCACCCCTCAAGGTGCTCAGAACCACATTCAAGAAGTTTAGCAACCCTTCAGTTGCTTCACAGGAAATAATGGAATGTGGAAAGAAAAAATAGACATTTAACTTTTTTCACAATAATTTTACTTTAGACCCAATTTATTTTTTTTTTTATTTTCATAAGGGTAAAAGGAGAAAATGGACCTCACTTGCAATGTGCAATTTCTCCCGAGTACGCCAATGCCCCATATGTGGGAGAAAATCACTGTTTGGGTGCACTGCACTGCTCGGAAGGGAAAGAGCACCATTTGACTTTCTGAACACAAAATTGGCAGGAATCAAGAATGGACACCATGTCGCGTTTGGAGAGCCCCTGATTACCCTTAAAAGAGAAAAACCCCACAAGTAACCCCATTTTGGAACTGATCAGTGGTTACTGGTATGTAAATTTTATAATGTAGTGGCATACGCATAATGTGTAGAGTGCATGAGGTTGGGATACACAAGTTGTGTTGTGGACGTCAGGTTTGCATACATGAGGTTTTTAAGTCAGGTTTGTCGGGGCAAGTGTCGCATTGCTACGTGGTGTCCTTGCGTATCCCCCTTCTGCAACACACTCAGTACCTCTTATGCAACCTTCCTTTCTTTGTGGTTTAAGAGATTTCTCCGGGAAAATGTTGACCTGATACGATACAACTAGCTTCAGTTCAGGAACTACTGGGGCCCGCTCCTTCCTCACTTCCACAGCTTAGGGCCTTGATCACTACCTCCTGAAGGTACGACGTACCAGTCTGGACTGCACATCATGGTCGCATGAAAGCATTGTACATTGCTATCTGTACAATGTGCACGGCTAGCTTCTAATACCACACCTTGGCCTCTCTCATGGCACTGTACAGCTGGAGAACTTGATCAGAGAGATTAACTCCCCCACCCCCGCCCCCCTTGTTCATGTTGTACCCCAGTACACAGTGGGGGTGCTGCCATCACCATGCATAGTGGTCAAGAAAAGGACACCCCTCTAGTCCTTGTACTTGACCACCAGCATGTCGCTACATTGGGATCTGCCTCACTCTTTCTGAGCATCTGCCCAATTAGAGTCCTAAGGAGGCCTCTCGGATTTTTGCAGACAGTACCACAGGCTGCAGTAGCTCGTGCAGATAGAGCCTTTAAGAGTGGGATGCTGGTATAAAAGTTATATACATAGAGATGATATCCTTGATCCAGAAATGGGTGCTCAAAATCCCACAAAATTTTACCACTCACTGCCAGGAAAGGGGAACATTCAGGGGTTTCAATCCGGGTGTACTTCCCTTCATAAAGTCTGAACCTGTGGTCCCTTGCACAGCTTGTAGAGTTTAATTCTGGACCTAGTCCTTTTACTGGGTAGGTATTATCGGAATTTGAGCCTCCCCTTGAAATGTATTGGGGACTCATACGTCAGCAAACGTGTTACTGAAGAGATCAATGACTGGCCGAACTTTGAAAAGTCGGTCAAAGATGGTGTCATCTCTGGGACGACATTGTGCATTATCATAGTAATGAAAAATTTTTTGGATTGCCTCAAATCGTTTCTGGGTCATACCCATGCGGAACACTGGAGTGTTAAAAAAAACCTTAACACTCCAATACTGCCATCAACTGATCTATATTATTTCTGTTGATTCTTTTTTCACATAAAATCAACATAACATCACATAAAAAATAAATAAATAAAAAAAAAACCACAACTGGAGGCAGATCACTGAAGAGTGTCAGTAAACCGCACTCGACGGCTGTAGGACGCATGCACAGATGTGGTGCAAGAAGGGGATAAAAGACGAGTCACTTACCGGTAACGGGATTTCTCGGAACCCATGACGGCACCACGGAGAGAGGGGATCCGCCCTTCAAGGACAGGAAACCTACAGATAAAAAGGGCGGTGCCTCTCCCCGCTTCAGTTGTTTACAGAGCATGAGAGGACCACCAGGTTAGTAACAAAAAATTTTACAATTTAAGACCTCGTCAGACACACCACGTGGCTACAATTGGACCAAACCCACAATGGATGTATGAGCACTACATGATGCCTCCCACCTTTAAGGGTGAAAACGTACAAGGTTTATATTATTAGCTTGCAAAACTAAGGAAGCGCTCTCATTGTTACCCGCCTCCAATCGGCATTCCACCGAGCCAGCTGAGCACCAGCCAGGAATACTGCTACCCTCAGTCTCAAAAAAAAAAGAGGCTATGATATTTTTCCCCCTGAATTCGGTAAGCTTGCCATGCATAGTTTACAGTCGCTGAACCTGATTTTGTCAGACAAACTTAGTTGTGGAACCAGTACCCTTACGAAGAGGGACTATGAGGCAAACCCTATAAAAGCACTACAAGGCAGAGGGGCACCCTGAAGCACTGAGACACTATGAGGTCCCATTAGGTACTAAAAGGCACTGTGAAGTGCTATGAGGTACTAACAGGCGCTATACGGCACTATGAATACATCATAAGGCACTATGATATGCTATGAGTCACTATGGTATGTTATGCTATGAAGAGCCATAAGGTGCTAAGAGGCACTACGCCATGAGGCACTATAAGACGCTACACTATAATGTGCCTAGAGCCACTATAATGTGCCGTGAGGCACTATAATGTGCCATGAGGCATTATGCCATGTGCCACGAGGCACTATTAGGTGACATGAAGCGCTGTGCCAAGAGGCGCCGCGCTATGATGTGCCAAGAGGCGCCGCGCTATGATGTGCCAAGAGGCACCACGCTATGATGTGCCAAGAGGCACCACGCTATGATGTGCCAAGAGGCACCACACTATGATGTGCCAGGAGGCACCACGCTATGATGTGCCAGGAGGCACCACGCTATGACGCGCCATCTACCCCTTAGATTTTTATTTAAAAGAGCAATCCCTGTGAACGAAGGATAAACCTTTCCTTTGTGTGGTAAATCTCAATTGTCAGACTAGCCCCACCCAAAGGAGCCAACTGATGAGATGCAGCTGGACAGCAGACATTCACGGACCATGTGCTGTATTAACACCACTATGGATGGAGTAAACAGACTGGAGGACAACAGTAAGAACCTCAGTGTTAGGTTAACATTTACAGAGCAGATTGAGGCTCAATTTTGTGGTAAATTCTGAAGGCTAATCATGAGGCTCTGTGCAGCCCCGACATGTGCTAACTTTAGCCTAGAGGTCTAAGGTCCAGCAACTTTTTAAAGCACGACCCTTAGCCCAGATGGGTTCTTACAGAGCGCACCTACACCCACTTTTGAGTTTTGCGCTAACATCCTTCAGCCTTTCCTAGTAACCATAACAAGGAAAGGGCCCCATAACAAAGTAAACATTCACGAAGATCACTCACCACCAGCTGTACGGAATCGGAGGCTGGAACGAGTCACAGGCCTGTTCCTCACCCTCCGTCCATGCCTGAGTAATACTGGGGTGGTCCCAGGCAGGGGCGCCTTTAATAGTGCGCCGATCAAAGCTGGAGTTGCTACCCCAGGCAGGGGCGCAGCTCAACAGGTGCTCCTATTGATGTGCAGAGCTGGAACTGCTGATCCCAGACGGCGCAGTTCCACAGAAGCTTCTCCACTGATGCACGGAGCTGGAGCTGCCGACCCCAGACAGGGGTGCAGGTCCACAGCTGCTCTCTCACTGACGTGCAGAGCTGGATCTGCCGCCCCAAACATCAGGAGAGTTCATAGCTCTAAGGTGAGGTCGTGATCCACTCCTCTCTGGACCTCCCTTCGCACACCCTAAAGGCCCACTGACCTTAGCAGTGGCGCCTCAGGACACCGCACCAGCCGAGGCAGGGGACTCCCGCTGCCTGGATCGGACTGACCGGCCCTGGCATCCCACGACGTCCACCTCTGTCTTCTGGCACCCCGCAGGTATGACGGACTGTAGCGCAGTTCCACGGCAGCCTCTTCCAGAGAAACGGCCACCAAGGACACCGATGCGGGGAGCGCCCCCCCCCCCGGCCAGGGCACCGCTGTGTCCTCCTGTTAGGCCTTTCCGGCGCGCGTTTGAACTTCCCGCTCCCATAGGGACCTGCGGCCGCGTCACTTCCGGGCGCCTCCCGCGTCACTTCCGGCGCGCGCGAGGGGGGGGGGGCGTCAGCGCGCGCGCACCCGCCCAAACGCCGAATCGCTATCCGGCAACGCGCTGCACAAGGTCCAGGCCCTGGACCCCGGGCTCAGGCCTCACTCCTAACCCGAGCCCCGGACCCCTATACTTACCGCCTGGGCCCGACGCCACAGGAGACAGCGGCTTGCTTCGCGTCTCCCTGCCACCCTGGAGGCCTGCTGACCCCAGCTGTGGCGCTTCAAGACACCGCACCAGCCGAGGCAGGGAACCCCCGCTGCCTGAGCCGGACTGGTCGGGCCTGGTAAGTAAAGTCTTCTTTCTTCGTTCTTCAGGATTTCATCCGTAGGTCCCTGTCAAGGACAGGAAACCAACTGATGCGGGAGAGAGGCACCGCCCTTTTTATCTGTAGGTTTCCTGTCCTTGAAGGGCGGATCCCCTCTCTCCGTGGTGCCATCATGGGGGAAGGAGAAAAATAAAAAAAAGTCCTTGCCAAAAACAAGCATGGGTGCTAATCAGTGGTGTGAGTCTGATCAGCGGCTCGCCGACTGAAAACACCAATTCAAGCAATGAGTCAATGGGCTGTTTGCTGACATTTTGATTACATTTCTGTTTTATCTGTTGCGGAGCTCTATATAACCCAGCCCCCATCACCAATTGACAGCTGTGTATACATATAACTACATGGCAACAGGTTTACGAGTCCTCAAGTAATAATCTCCTGCTGATAAAACTGTGACGACATGAAAAAGGATATCGCTGGAATCAGGATCTCTGCCCCCATATTATGCTGCTCTCAGATTAGGCGGCAAATCTGGTCAAAGATTCCCTTTAAGATTTTCCTGTTGCAGTGGTAAAATTATTAGTTATTTATACTAAACTAATAATTAGAACATGTTTTGTTTATGGAAAATCCTCATCATCCTGTCTGTTGGGTTCCTCAAGGATAGGTTTGGGAAAAATAGTTAAAATAAGATGCAAGATGAAAATAGAGCTATATGGCAAGAGAATATTAATACCCAGCTTTAATATTATGTGTATTCATTAAGTCAAACTTCATGTACTAGAAAAAATGAAACTTACTTCGTTAATCTATATCTATGTATTGGTGTAGTTACATGTACAGTACAGACCAAAAGTTTGGACACACCTTCTCATTTAAAGATTTTTCTGTATTTTCATGACTATGAAAATTGTACATTCACACTGAAGGCATCAAAACTATGAATTAACACATGTGGAATTATATACTTAACAAAAAAGTGTGAAACAACTGAAAATATGTCTTATATTCTAGGTTCTTCAAAGTAGCCACCTTTTGCTTTGATGACTGCTTTGCACACTCTTGGCATTCTCTTGATGAGCTTCAAGAGGTAGTCACCGGAAATGGTCTTCCAACAATCTTGAAGGAGTTCCCAGAGATGCTTAGCACTTCTTGGCCCTTTTGCCTTCACTCTGCGGTCCAGCTCACCCCAAACCATCTCGATTGGGTTCAGGTCTGGTGACTGTGGAGGCCAGGTCATCTGGCGTAGCACCCCATCACTCTCCTCCTTGGTCATATAGTCCTTACACATCCTGGAGGTGTGTTTGGGGTCATTGTCCTGTTGAAAAATAAATGATGGTCCAACTAAACGCAAACCGGATGGAATAGCATGCCGCTGCAAGATGCTGTGGTAGCCATGCTGGTTCAGTATGCCTTCAATTTTGAATAAATCCCCAACAGTGTCACCAGCAAAGCACCCCCACACCATCACACCTCCTCCTCCATGCTTCATGGTGGGAACCAGGCATGTAGAGTCCATCTGTTCACCTTTTCTGCGTCGCACAAAGACACGGTGATTGGAAACAAAGATCTCAAATTTGGACTCATCAGACCAAAGCACAGATTTCCACTGGTCTAATGTCCATTCCTTGTGTTCTTTAGCTCAAACAAGTCTCTTCTGCTTGTTGCCTGTCCTTAGCAGTGGTTTCCTAGCAGCTATTTTACCATGAAGGCCTGCTGCACAAAGTCGCCTCTTAACAGTTGTTGTAGAGATGTGTCTGCTGCTAGAAATCTGTGTGGCATTGACCTGGTCTCTAATCTGAGCTGCTGTTAACCTGCGATTTCTGAGGCTGGTGACTCGGATAAACTTATCCTCAGAAGCAGAGGTGACTCTTGGTCTTCCTTTCCTGGGGCGGTCCTCATGTGAGCCAGTTTCTTTGTAGCGCGTGATGGTTTTTGCAACTGCACTTGGGGTCACTTTCAAAGTTTTCCCAATTTTTCGGACTGACTGACCTTCATTTCTTAAAGTAATGATGGCCACTCATTTTTCTTTACTTAGCTGCTTTTTTCTTGCCATAATACAAATTCTAACAGTCTATTCAGTAGGACTATCAGCTGTGTATCCACCAGACTTCTGCACAACTGATGGTCCCAACCCCATTTATAAGGCAAGAAATCCCACTTATTAAACCTGACAGGGCACACCTGTGAAGTGAAAACCATTTCCGATGACTACCTCTTGAAGCTCATCAAGAGAATGCCAAGAGTGTGCAAAGCAGTCATCAAAGCAAAAGGTGGCTACTTTGAAGAACCTAGAATATAAGACATATTTTCAGTTGTTTCACACATTTTTGTTAAGTATATAATTCCACATGTGTTAATTCATAGTTTTGATGCTTTCAGCGTGAATGTACAATTTTCATAGTCATGAAAATACAGAAAAATCTTTAAATGAGAAGGTGCGTCCAAACTTTTGGTCTGTACTGTACATTTTTGACAGAGTGGTAGATAGCCATGCAAGTGACTTTCTCATATACAGTGCCAGTGTCCTGATTAAGAATTGACAGTCCCCATCTATCATGCTGTGGTCACTCTTGACTATGGCACCCAGACAGCTGTCAAAGGTTTCATGGATTATGGTCATTAGAAAGCCAAGCACTTGATTCAAGGGGTTTTCCCACGAACAAAGTTAATTTTAATCAATAGATCTTTGAATAATAATAATATCCACAATTTAATGTTTTTAAAAATAACATTCCTGTGCTGAGATAATGTTATAAATGTGCCCCTGCTGTGTACTGTGTAATGGCTGTGTCTGACCGTACAGGGACATGGTCTGATCATACCACAGCTCCTGGGCAGGAGAAGAAGCAAAAGAGTATACAGACATTACAGCAGGGAATTGCAGCTGATTGATTCTTTGGGGTAAGACATTAACAGGCAGTGAAAGGTTCAGCCTCACAATAATAACTGTGATCCCAAGCTGCAATGACTGTATACTCTCTCTTTGGTGTCAGCAGAGCCTCTGGATGTGGTTTACTACTTCCCTCTATAATCCAGAGTGAAAAGCTGTAGTCTGCAGGTACTCAGGCATTGTTCATCTCAACTATAAAATTTATTAAAAATAGTTTTTTTTTTATATTTTTTGAAAAGTATCATATTGACTGAAGGCTTGCTTTCAAAAACATATACCGTATGTACTCGCATATAAGCCGACTTTTTTAGCATATTTTTTATGTTGAAAAAGACCCCTTCAGCTTATACTCTAGTATATACTTACATACAGTCTGTGGAAGGTGGTGGGGGAATTGTGGCGGCAGAGAGATGCACAAGCAGAAGCAGGCTGCTGCAGCTACCATGTGCTTGCTGTTAAAGAAAATTAATATTCACTCTTATCCATGTACAGGGGGAGTGGAAAAAAGTGAATATTCATTCTCTTTAGTAGCGGGCACACAGGATCACTGAGCAGCAGCAGGAAGCCGGTGGATGCGACTGACAGTGTGCGCTATTATAGAAAATGAATAGTCACTCCTCTCCACGCCCATAGTCCCAGCATGGAAAGGAGTGAATATCCCCGCAGATCACCTCAGCGTTGGAGGGCGCATGGCATTGACGTCATGCGCTGCTCAGATGCTGAGATCAGCTGCTGACAGAACAGGGCGTAGCGCTGGAGCAGAGGGAAGGAAGGTGAGTATAAGTGTTTATTTTTTTTATGTGTGCAGTGATAGGGGGCCCATGCATACCAGGACTGGGGGATGAGGAGTGCCATGCATACCAGGATTGGGGGATGGGTGGGGCCATGCATGCCAGGATCGGGGGATGGGGGGAGACATGCATACCAGAATTGGGGGATGGGGGGAGACATGCATACCAGAATTGGGGGATGGGGGGGGCATGCATACCAGAATTGGGGGATGGGGGGGGGCATGCATACCAGGATTGGGGGATGGGGGGGGGCATGCATACCAGGATTGGGGGATGGGGGGTGCCATGCATACCAGGACTGGGGGATGAGGTGCTGCATTTCCCACCTACAGCTTAAACTCGAGTATATACGGTAACTATTAATCTGTGTGTGCGTGTGCATGTGATCAGGAAGGAAAAAAAAACAGTTTTTAAATTCCAAAGAACAGATTCAGGCTGCCTGATGCCATTTTCAAACCTGCATTGCAGCTGGTTTCTGGTGAAAAGCATAGATTTGTATGCAGAGCAATTTTTCCCATGAAAGTAACAGGCTCTATTGTATGTCAAAGTCTTTAGGTCACCTTCGAGGTTTGCAGCGTGATGGATGCAGCACAGAGTTGGGACTTTATTTTATCACAATGCACACAATCAGATATATGGCAAGCAGTTGAAAAAAAAAACTCTCAGCTGAGTCCTGCTGCCTGTACCACAGTCTGCATGAATGTTAATGAAGCCATATACACATTACACCGAAACACTGAGGAGTTACAAAAGGTATTATGTTTCAGATGACTTGTTGGGGGCATGTTCCCAGTGGCTTCACTTTGTCAAACTCTACGAGAGTGACAGGTCTCTCTCCATATACACACACACACTTATAGGGAGAAACCTGTCAGTCACTGGGAGTGGGGTGAGGAGAAGCTGCCGCGGACCTGTTATAAACTAAAAATTTATGCACATATAGAACTAAACAAAAATACTGTGAGCACATTATCGTATAGGATTAAAATGAGCAAAGGAAAAGTAAATAAATGACATAACTTTTCTTCTGTTTTACCTCCCTTTTATTTTCTGTGCATCTGCTATGGAGTAAAAAACAAAGCTGTAAAATTCCTTTGGTAACGGTTTCTACAGAGTAGGATGAGACAGAGGTGTCTGTTCCACAACTACCTGCAGCTACATCAATACAGAACAGACCATGCATTAAATATTCTAGGCAAACTGTGGAGGTTTCCAAAGATTCTGCTATGGGGAAATAAAGCAACAAAAAATGATTTCAAATATTATAATGCCCAGCACAATAACTCAAGGAACACATCCCCAAAAAATTATCTGATTTGCATTTACCTTGAGATCTCTGTGAATTATAGGAGGTTTCTGCTTATGCATATGCTGGACTGCTCGAGAAGTTTGGAAGAAAATCTTCAATATAGTGTCGCATGACAAAGGGCCTTTACTTTCAGCTTTAATTAGGAATTCTACAAGCTGACCTAAACAAAGTAATTAAAAAAGGCAATGGTGAACCAAAGAGCAAAATTCTCAGCAGCAGCAGAACGCCAACACTGCTGAATCAGAGCTCAGTGTATAGTCACTCTACTGTATAATAAATTAAGAAAAAACTGTTCATATTATTGTTCTCACCTTTACACAATTCGGTAAGAAGCAGGAATTCCCCTTGGCCTGTATCAGATTCCTCTTTTCCTATAGATGCAGCCGAGCAGAACTGGACGATGTTTGGGTGGCCAGATAACTTTTTCTATGTGCAATCTCTTAAGGAAATAGGTAGTAAAACTCATTTTCAAAGTATTGAAGACGTTAAGAGACCACTCCAGCGTGTCCCTCACAGATACCAATTCTAATTAATAATGTGTGTGTAAAGTGTACGCATTACCACATTTACTGGTCACTATCTTCTGCCGTTTCCAGCTCTGCCCCACTCATCTGCTGCATCATGTGACTGCTTTTATGACCTGCTAGATCACACAGCGTCTTCTATGATGACATGAGATCACTTTCTCAAATCTTAATTCTATGAAATTCAAAAAAGAGGCTCTAAGTGCCTTTCCTAATGTAGGTTATAACAGTCTTCAGTGTGAGCCAGCAAGTCCGTTACAAACACATAATGCAGGAGGACACAGCAGCAAAGGAAATGGGAGAGATTGCAACCAATAAGTATTTCAATGCATTCGTTTCACACAGATTACCAATAGATAACATAAGGGGAAATAAAAATAAAAAAGTGTAATTACTATACTTTAAAAAAAAAAAAAAAAAAGACAATATTTTACTAGCATGAAATAAAGGGAAGGAATAATCTAATCAGCTTATCCCATCTGTCTGTCCGTCCGTCCAGGAAATCCCACGTCGCTGATTGGTCCGGCCGCGGCCAATCAGTGAGGCGGGATTTCTGAACAAGATGGCGGCCGTTAGCGGCTCATCTGCCGCACGGAGGTCAGCGGCAATGCAGCCGGGAGATGACCGACGCTGCTCGCAGCAGAAGTACCCTGACCGGAGGCCTAGGCGGCGCCGCTCCCCGGTCCTCCCTTCACATTTGCCGTCGGGAGATCAGCGGTCCTAGCCGCTAATCTCCCGACGTTAGCCGCATGGAGGTCAGCGGTGATGCAGCTCGCAGCGGAATTACCCGCACAGGCAGCGCCGCTCCCCGGTCCTCACTAACACGGTTCACTGATTGGTCGCGGCCGCCGTATTTGAAACACGCAGGCCACCGTCGGGAGATCAGCGGCGACGCAGCCGGGAGATGACCAGTGCCAGCCGGTCATCTTCCGGCTGCTCGCAGCAGAATTACCCCGACCGGCAGCCTCGTTCCCCGGTCCTCCATACATATTCTAGAATACCCGATGCATTAGAATGGGGCCACCATCTAGTAATCTATATCAATCTTTCAAAAAATAAAAAACCACTAAAGAAAAATAACACTCTGTAAACCTATTTCAAATAAATCACCACATTAACCAGTAAAGGGTTATTCTTTCATCGTCGGTGAGTGTTGATGGATAGTGATTGTGAAAAGAAGCCCTTTCACAATTTACTGTTTATTACAATTTTTAGCTGTATTTGAGATATGCACTTTACTTTTATTTACAGCCCATTACCTAGGTCAGGGTTCCCCAACTCCAGTCCTCAAGGCCCACCAACAGGTCATGTTTTCAGGATTTCCTTAGTATTACACAGGTGATAATTGCATCACCTGCACAGGCAATAATTCCATCACCTGTGCAATACTAAGGAAATCCTGAAAACATGACCTGTTGGTGGGCCTTGAGGACTGGAGTTGGGGAACCCTGACCTAGGTGACAGACCACCACTGCTGTGTAGCAGCGGTGGCCAAACGTGCAGTACTTTTCTTTCGAGATTGCCGTGAAGATGGCCAATATTGCTGGAGAGCATGGTCATCTCCTTATCCCAGCCAGCTTCAGAGCAGTGCTTTTAAGCTAGAAAGCAGTGGTGGTCAGTATTCTAGGCAGCAAGCTGTAAAACAAAAACACAAATTAGTATCTCCAGAAATGTTAATGAACAATAAATTGCAAAATACTTCTTTTTACAAGCAGTACCTAACAAAACCCTTCTATAAAGATGGGAACAACCCTTTAACTGTGCAAGTGTAAATTAGAGTACCTCCAGATTGCAGGTGATTTCCAGTAAATCGGGCAGTTACAATGGGGGGAAAAAAGGTATTTAGTCAGTATTTTAAGTTCTCCCACTTAAAAAGATTATAGAGACTTGTAATTAAGATCATAGGTAGACCTCAACTATGAGAGACAAAATGAGAAAATAAATCTTGAAAATCACATGGTCTGATTTGGAAAGACATTTTTTAAAAATTTTGGTGGAAAATAATTATTTGGTCAATTACAAACAAGCAAGATTTCTGGCTCTCACAGACCTGTAACTTCTTCTTTTAGAGTCTCCTCTGTCCTCCACTCATTACCTGTAGTACTGGCACCTGTTTGAACTTGTTATCAGTATAAAAGACACCTGTCCACAACCTCAAACAGTCACACTCCAAACTCCACTATGGTGAAGACCAAAGAGCTGTCAAAGGACACCAGAAACAAAATTGTAGCCCTGCACCAGGCTGGGAAGACTGAATCTGCAATAGGCAAGCAGCTTGGTGTGAAGTAATCAACTGTGGGAGCAATAATTAGAAAATGGAAGACATACAAGACCACTGAATCTCTCTCAATCTGGGGCTCCACACAAGATCTCACCCCATGGGGTCAAAATGATCTCAAGAACAGTGAGCAAAAATCCCAGAACCACATGGGGGGACCTAGTGAATTACCTGCAGAGAGCAACGTTACACAGGTTACCATCAGTAACACACTACGCCGGCAGGGACTCAGATCCTGCAGTGCCAGACGCGTCTTCCTGCTTAAGCTCTTACATGTCTGGGCCTGTCTTAAGTTTGCTAGAGAGCATTTGGATGATTCAGAAGAGTATTGGGAGAATGTCATATGGTCAGATGAAACCAAAGTAGAATTGTTTGGTAGAAACATAACTCGTCGTGTTTGGAGGAGAAAGAATGCAGAGTTGCATCCAAAGAACGCCATACCTACTGTGAAGCATGGGGGTGGCAACATCATGCTTTGGGGCTGTTTCTCTGCTAAGGGGCCAGGACGACTGATCCGTGTACATGAAAGAATAAATGGGGCCATGTATCGTGAGATTTTGAGTGCAAACCTCCTTCCATCAGCAAGGGCATTGAAGATGAAACGTGGATGGGTCTTTCAGCATGACAATGATCCTAAGCACACCACCAGGGCAACGAAGGAGTGGCTTCGTAAGAAGCATTTCAAGGTCCTGGAGTGGCCAAGACAGTCTCCAGTTCTAAACTCTATAGAAAACTACTGTCAGACAGGTAGTGGATAAGTACATAATTACTACAGTGCATTAACAATGCGATCAAAGGATCACAGGTCAAAATACCCCCATATGGGACTAGTAACCAATGTAAGAAAAAAAATAAAGATTTTTTTTAAGTGTTACAAAAAAAATGTAAACATTAAAATCTAACTCAGTTTCAATACTAAGAAAATATATCTGCATAAAATTTAAATAAAAGACACTGCAAAAAGTCGCATATATAGGGTTTCTTTTCAGAGAAACACTAACAATAAACCTACTACTTTCCTATTCTACCTTAGTGTATCAAGATTAGTGATCCTCACCAATCCACTTCATCATACCTCCAGGGAAGTTTTAATGAATAGGACATATGTTTTTCTTTTTTCTGCTGTCAAATACTGGGGAGCATCTTATAAAAAAAGTGTGTCCTGTAGTCCAAAAAAATATCATTTACCAATGCAGGTCACAGATCTTATGAAACCTGTATTTAAGTTCACAGTATGTACCAACACAAGGAGCATGGTCAAGCTATCTCTACGGCTTCACCCTGTTAGGATTTACATTTACATTTGATGTAAATGTATTTCAGGTAAATTCACACACATAAATAGGCTCGAAAGGTAAAAGGACACAAAATGTCAGTTCATGCAGTCGATCTCCTGCTCTATATCACCTCCCCAAGAGTCTCTATCCCAGTGGTCCTAGAGGAATTTAAATATTTCTCACTGTTGTCTAATTTTAAAGAAAATATCTCTTAATCAGAGGTTCTTAACGTCAGAAAAGATGGGTTGGAGGCTTTACGTCCCAGCTCAATTTTCCCTTTCAAAGGGAGAAATGACCATATCAAATGTTTGGGAATTATTATCCCAGCTGCCAACTCAGATGTACTCCCTTAACTTCCTGCCCTTAATCTGTACTATTGAAAGGGACTTAGGGAAGTGGTCGGAGATCTCCGTTTCCTGGTTTGGTAGGTTTAACATTTTGAAGATGAATATCTTTCCAAGGATTCTTTATTTGTTCCAAACTGTCCCTCCTAATTCCCGAGGTAATTTTTACACAAACGTAAAACACGCTCATCCAAGTTCATTTGGAGTACTTCGAGACCTAGGCTTTCCTATTCGGTGCCAACATGCTCTAGAACTAGGGGCAGCGGATTTTTGGGCATATCACAAAGCCTACCTACTCAATTGTATTCTAAATGTAATTATAAAGCCATGCAACAGAATTTGGCCTGAACTAGGAGTCACTGAATTTGGTTCCTATAGTTAGACTTCTCTGGAGAGATCGTCTTTTCCGATTCACAGTCTCGTCTTTGTCCCCTCTACTTCACACCCTATTATCTAATTGGGACAAGATATTACACAAATATACTATCTCCTCAGTACCAGGTCCGATGTCTCGGCTCTTTTACAGTCTCTTATTTTACTACCTGTGTATTTAAGGGTTAACTACATTGCACTTAAATCCTAAGGTGTAGCTATAATCACAAGGGGTTAATTAAGGGTGAGAGGTCATAATTAAGGGTTTATAAGGGGCAGCTGGTTGGGGCATCCAGTCCTTTGGAAGTGCATTGAGCTGTAGGTTGGATTGCTGCTAAAGGGGAAAAAAAAAAAAAAAAAAAAAACTCTTTAAATCTTCTTCCTTAGCGAGTGTGAACGAGCTGAGTGAGACCGGAGTGTAAGTGCAAACGGAAGTAAGTGTATGACTTGTGATTCAGTGACTTTGGGTTCAGGGAGTTCGGAAGGGAGGAACTTGGACTGTATTGCTGTCTGTATTTTAATAGTTCTTTACATTTCTTTTTCTTAACATTTCTGTCTAGTGCAATCCCCATTAGGAAATGAGCTCCATTATTGACAATGCTATCCAGTGTACATCTTGCCACATGTATGCAATCCGTTAACAGCCGGTCGTGGACGCATACTGCTTTGCGAGATGTGTGCACGTTGTGCGTTTGGAAGCCCAGATACTGGATCTAAATGAGCAGCTGGCAACACGGAGATCTATTGACAATATGGAAAGAAGTCTGCTTATCACTGGGGTAGATGTGGAGGAGGATGGTAGTATGGAGCTGCAGAACAGTGAGGCAGCTAGCTGGGTGACAGTTAGAAGGTGGGATAGAGGGAAGAGTGCCAGGGAGGTTAGTCCTGATCTGGCACACCCCAATAAGTTTGCAAAGTTAGCAGATGAGGGGTGTGTCAGTACAGGGGTAGAACTGCTGCAGCAAGACATGTCACAAAGACAGGGATCGTAATAGAGTGGCTGCCTAACTGGCGCTCAAGTCCAGCACATCTTGATCGGGTTGACAGATTACTGGGAGGGGCTGGCGAGGACCCAACGGTCATGGTGCACATTGGCACAAATAAAGTTAGAGGTAAGTGGAAGGTCCTTAAAGATGATTTCAGGGAACTAGGCTGCAAGCTTAAACCAAGGACCTCCAAGGTGGTATTCTCTGAAATACTGCCTGTACCATGTGCCACGCCAGAGAGGCAACGGGAGATTAGGGAGATAAATAAGTGGCTCAGAAATTTGTGTAGGAAGGAGGGGTTTGGGTTCCTGGAGAACTGGGCCGACTTCTCAGTTGGCTACAGGTTCTACGCTAGGGACAGGCTGCACCTCAATGGGGAAGGTGCAGCTATGCTGGGGGAGAAAATGGCTAAAAGGTTGAAGGAGTGTTTAAACTAGGGACTGGGGGGGGGGGGGGGGTTATTCGTTTTATAAGTGGGAAAGATAAGTGCAGATAGTGACCTGGGCACAAATAAAGAAATTGGGGGTGGGGTTAGAACAGTGAATACAGTAAGAAGGAATAGAGGTACAGAGATACATAAAATCCATGTACACTAATGCCAGAAGCCTCACCAACAAAATGGAGGAATTAGAATTATTGATTTTGTTGAAAAATAATTGACATGTTGGAGATATCTGAGACATGGCTGGACGAGAGCCATGACTGGGCAGTTTATTTACAGGGCTATAGTCTGTACCGCTTTTTCTCTTAACAAGACTCGGTGTAGTCATTCTTTCACCCCTATCTGGATTTAATATCCTTTGATTTTTTTTTTTTTTTTTAACAATTGTATGATTGCTTAGGGGTTAGTAGGGATAAAGAGGGAAAGCAGACGTTGAGCGGGGGCACCAAACCGTACCGCTAGGGTGTTAAACTGATAACCTCCCACTGTCAGGTAGGCCATCAGGAAAATTTACGGCCAGCCTGCCTGAACTTTATATCCTATACCCAACCCCATCCCCGCTACCTCACTATATTGGCACCTGTTTTTAATGGGCTGTGTCTTTTGGTATACTAACAAACATTTTTAGCTATATCTATTACAAGTTAATTTTTAAGGGGGTTTTTGTTTTGGTCTCTCCTGGTTTGTAAATTGATTATACCTTACCTTTGTTATTTTGCCTTTTTGGCATGTGGTTCTTTCTTAAGTTATCGCCTAGACAAGATATGTTACATATTTGTAAATGTGAACAAAGTATACAAGGGCGTAGTAAAAGGATACCATGAAACAAATCTCCTGAATAATTGCTTTATTCTTTTCTTCTTCATTGGCTAGCAATCTCTACAAATAAAATACAATCAATATTACTGTGTGCTAAACATGGAAGTTACTTGCTAAATAAAAATGTCCAGGCTTGTAATCTATTTCAAAATAACCTGTACATGTGTCAAAAAAAAAAAAAAACATTTACTCACTTTTGGTAGTCCCAAGAGTTCTAGTCTTTGCTAAAGAGGCACTTCCTGACATATGCATGCAGCAGCCAAACATGGACTCTGCCCCTACATCAAGATACTCTTAGATGGGGTAGCAAATACTTGCTGACAAATTACCATTAAAGCTGTCGCATCACCAGATTTCACAACATATACTGAATATATTATTCAATATATCTCCTAAACCTACTTCCTTTGAACATCCTTGTAAGATTGGCTGTATAATCTTTATTAAAAGTTCTCATTGTTGCCGTCATAGCCTGAATGATAGTTCTTCAGTGTCTCTCCTCCCTGCTGACATCTCACACTGCTCAGTCAAGCTACACCTGTCAGTCAGTGTGTGTGGAAATTAAATACAGCTGGGTTAATAAAATGCTCATCATAATATTAGTCTTAGAATTTTATTTAAAGCGCACCTGTCAGCAGGATTGTGCTCAGTAACCTACATACACTATCAGGTGGGCGCCATTACACTGATTAATATGATACCTTGGTTGATGAAATCTGTCCTGTGGTTATTGAATAATCTTTATTTCAATTCAGAGACAATGATACGCTCATGCTTCTGAGCGGCCTCTATCTGGTGCTCTGCTTACATATTCATCTGTATGATCTTATGACAGCTCACTGTGCCTTCACTGACCTGCCTCCTATTTTACATAATGCATCTAGTAGTGCTGGGCTAGGTAAAATAGGAGGCAGGTCAGTGAACGATCAGTTACCTGTCATAAGAGCATACAGATGGATATTTAAGCACAGCACCAGATAGAGGCCCTCCCAGAAGCACGAGCATATCATCATCTCCAAACTGAAAGTATAGATTACACAAGAACCACAGGACAGATTTCATCAACCAAGGTATCATTTTAATCAATGTAATGGCGCCCACCTGACAGTGTATGTAGTTTACTGAGCACAATCCTGCTGACATGTGCGCTTTAATAACGTATGCAGTTTCTATTGTGAAATCTGATGACAAACCCATTTAAAAAAGATTATGTATTTAAAAGAATAAAAAAAATTTTTTTTACCTTCAAAGCATAGTCTTTCGCAGAGCCTAGATCTTGAGCTTCATAGACAAACGCAAATCCACCTTGCAATACATAGGACAAAATCAACCATAAAAACTTAAACAAAAACATATAATACACAGCCTTGAACGAGTATACATATCCTATGAACTTTTACACATTTTCAAGTTAAATTCACAAAAAGAATTGTATTTTACTAGGATTTTAAGTGACATGCCAACGCAAAGTAGCAAATATTTGTGAAGTGTAAATGAAGTAACACCTGTTTTTCTACATATTTAAAAAAATATACATCTGAAAAATGTAAAGTACATTTCTATTCTCCAGGAGTCACATAAGGAGTATCTGAGTACACCTGTGTGTAATTTATTCTCCATACAACTATAGCTGTTCTGTTAAGGCCTCAGAGGTTGGAGAACATAAGAGATCAAACAGCATCAAGAAAACCACGGAACACACAATGCAGGTCAGGGATAAAGTTGTGGAGAAGAGTAAAGCAGAGTTAGGCTATAAAAAATAGCTCAAGCTTTGAACGCCAAATCTATTAACCCCTTTAGAGCCCAAGACTTGCTAATACGTATCTGAGCCCTGGGACTTAAGAGCCTGATAAGTATTCGTATGTCTTTGCGATCGCATACGCACACAGGCTGTGAGGGCGCGATCGCCGCCGGGTGTCAGCTGATTGTCACAGATGACAACCGGTACTATGTGCAGTGAGCGGTCCCGCACAGCTCCAGGCACATTAACACCCGCAATGCTGCGATCGAAGTCGATCGCAGCATTGCGGTGGCAAGGGGAGGTGATCGGGATACTCACCTCTCCTGCAAGCATCCAGAGATGTCTGCCGCAGCTTCCCGGATGTCGTCATGACAACATCAGGGTCACCAAACAGCAGGAAGATATTTTGGTCATGCGCAGTGCAAGACCAAAGTATCTTCTGCATCAGCAACGCTGACAGCCTGTATAGCACAGGAATGGTGCACCATCCCTATGCTATACAAGCAATCAGAATAAAAAAAAGTGAAAGTCCCATAGTGGGACGAAGAATAAGGCTGAGTTCACACAATGCGTTTTTAATGCGTTTCCGCGGCGTTTTTGCAGTTGCGGAAACGCATTAAAAACGCATGGTAGAAGGGCAGCAATGTTCCCCAATTGAAATCCGCATGTGCTGTGCCCATGATGCGGATTTTTCCGCAGCGTAAACGCTGCGCTCAAAAATCCGCAGTATGTCAATTAATTTTGCGGAAACGCTGCTCTTTTGCCGCCATTGACTTGCATTAGACCGCATGGAATCCGCATCACTGTATATGTTGATGCGCATTCCGTGCGGTCTTATGTGCGGATGGTACCCGGGTCTAGAGGAGAGGACTCTCATCCAGACCCAGGTACCATTAAAATAAAATAAAATTATATATATATATCTCCCGCAGCAGCGCTCCTGCTTGGTTCCCGGCACTCGGGGTTGAATGAAGAAAGACCTTCGCTGACGTCAGAGTCACGTGACGCTGACGTCGGCAGGTCCTAAAGTCTTCACTGCCGGCAGCCGGGACCGAGCGAAGCAGGACACCGGGGGCCATCAGAGGGTAAAGTATATATATATTTTTTGGCATTCACACACTATATAAATCCATGCCGGTTGGATGGATTTATATAGTGTGAAGTTGACAAGCACTTTCCAAGTGATGCTAAAATCGCTTGGGAAGCGCTTGTCAACCCGCATGCGGAAATGAAAGTGAAGAACGCTCCACATCCGCCTGTCCCTGGCAGGAAACCGCATGTACAATCCGCATGTACAATCCGCATGCGTTTTTTCCTGCCAGGGAGATGCAGAAATGCTCAGGAAAAAATCCTGAGCATTTCTGCATCGTGTGCACATACCCTAAGAGTAAAAAAAAAAAAAGTTTAAAAATGAAAAGAAAAAAATAAATAATCCACCAAAAATAAAAATATAATGTATTCATCAATAAACATTATGAAAAAAAAACAAAAAAAACAATAAACGTACACATATTTGGTATTGCCGCGTCCAGAACAACCTGACCTATAAAACTGTCCCACTAGTTAGACCCTTCAGTGAACACGGTTAAAAAAAAAAAAGTAGCAAAAAACAAACAATGCTTTATCATCATACCGCCAAACAAAAAAAGAATAACACGCGATCAAAAAGACGAATATAAATAAAAATGGTACCGCTGAAAACGTCATCTCGTCCCGCAAAAAACAAGCCGCCATACAGCTCCATCAGCCGAAAAATAAAAAAGTTAAAGCTCTAAAAAAATAAAGCGATGCAAAAAAATAATTTTTTCTATAAAATAGTTTTTATTGTGTAGAAGAGCCAAAACATAGAAAAACGATATAAATGTGGTACCGTTGTAAACGTACTGACCCGAAGAATAAAGCTGCCCAATTTTACCACACACGGAAGAGAATAAAAAAAATAAAAAAAACAATTCCTGAATCGTTGGTTTTTGTTTTTTCTGCCTCCCAAAAATCGGAATAGAAAGTGATCAAAAAATGGCACCAATAAAAACGTCAACTTGTCCCGCAAAAAACAAGCTGTCACATGACGGCCAAAATATGAAAAAATTATAGGTCTCAAAATATGGCGATGCAAAAACTAGATTTTACAAAAAAATGCGTCTTCTAGTGTGTGACAGCTGTCAATCATAAAAACCCCATATGATTCTGGTATCGCTGTAATCACACCGACCCGAAGAATAAAGTAATCTCATCACTTATACCACACGAGGAACGGCGTAAAAAATAAACTCTAGGGTTAGGGTTTTTTTCAAAAGAAAAAAATAACTAAAAAATGATGACGATATGGCGACTAGTGTTGAGCGCAAGTGTTCGCTACTTAATTTTGCCTCGGGTGCTCAGGTATGCACTGAGTATCGCGGCTGCTCAAATGACATGCTCGAGTCTCCGCCCCATATGCTTCACGGCCAATAAAACCTTGCGGGGATTGCCTGCCATGCACGAGTGATCCCCGTATGTTTTTTTGAACATCTAATAACCGTGAAACATGTGCGCGGGGACTCGAGCACGCGCGATAACGGAGTACCTGATGCAAACTCAAGTAGCGAGCACTTGCGCTCCAGACTAATGACAGCTTATTCAATATGATGACCTAATGTTATCAATTTCTGTGGCGTACCTCTGGGTTCAAAATATTCACTATACACCTTAATAAAATCCTTAAGGGGTGTAGTTTCCAAAATGGGGACACTTGTGGGGGGTTTCCACTGTTTAGGCACATGGCGTCCGCTAATTATTCAAGCAAATTTTACAATCAAAAAGTCAAATGGCGCTCCTTCCCTTCCGAACCCTGCCGTGCGCTCAAACAGTGGTTTTCCCCCACATAAGGAGTATCTGCATGCTCGGGGGAAAATTGCACAACAAATTTTGGGGTCCATTTTTTCCTGTTACCCCTGCGAAAATAAAAAGAAATTGGGTCTAAAGTAATATTTTTGTGAAAAAAAGTTAAATGTTCATTTTTTTCTTCCACGTGCCAAAAATTCCTGTGAAGCACCTGAAGGGTTAATAAACTTCTTGAATGTGGTTTTGAGCACCTTGAGGCTGCGTGCCTACTATGCGTTTTTCAAGTGTTTTTGCCGCAGAATTTCCGCAGCGAAAACGCTTAAAAAACGCTTGGTAATATGTGCCCCATGGTCCCCAATGATAATCCGCATGTGCTGTGCACATGGTGCGGAAATTTCCGCTGCGGATTATCATTGCGGAAAAAAACGCAGCATGTCCATTAATTTTGCGGATACGCAGCGTAATTGTCGCCATTGACTTGCATTGAAACGCATATTATCCATGTCAGTACATTTGCACATACAGATATTATGCGATTCTATGTGCAGATGGTACCCAAGTCTGGAGGAGAGGAGACTTGCATGGATTTATATAGTGTGACCAAGTTGTCAAGCACTTTCCAAGTGATGCTTAAATCAGGAGGAAAAACACATGTCCAATCCGCATGTCCAATCCGCATGTCCAATCCGCATGTCCAATCCGCATGTCCAATCCGCATGTCCAATCCGCATGTCCAATCCGCATGTCCAATCCGCATGTCCAATCCGCATGTCCAATCCGCATGTCCAATCCGCATGTCCAATCCGCATGTCCAATCCGCATGTCCAATCCGCATGCGTTTTTCCTGCCAGGGAGAAGCCGAGGAAATATGCAGCATTATCTGCATCGTGGGCACTAAGAAATCGCTGGTGAACTTTGAACCCTTATAGCTCCCTAATAAAAAAATTTCGTTCCAAAATTGTGCTGATGTAAAGTAGACATGTGGGAAATGTTATTTATTAACTATTTTGTGTGACATAATTCTCTGATTTAGGGGTATGAAAATCCAAAGGTTAAAAATTGCAAAATTTTCAAAATTGTCACCAAATTTCCGTTTTTTTTCACAAATAAACGCAAGTGATATTGAAGAAATTTTACCACAACCATGAAGTACAATATGTCACGAAAAAACACTCTCAGAATCACCGGGATCAGTTCCAGAGTAATTACCTCATAAAGTGACAGTGGTCAGAATTGTAAAGTTGGCCCGGTCATTAACTTGCAAACCAGCTTCGGGGGTAAAGGGGTTAACACCTAAACTCACATCCCAATCAAGGAGAGCACTAAGCAATCAAGAGGCCCACGGTCAATCTGGAGGAGCTGCTTAGATCCACAGCTCAGTTGGGAGAATCGGTCTACAGGACAACTACAGTATTAGGCCACGTTCACACATTCAGTATTTGTTCAGTATTTTACACCAGTATTTGTAAACCAAAATCAGGAATGGAACAATCAGAATGAAAGTATAATAAAACATGTGCACCACTTCTGCGTGTTTCACCCACTCCAGGTTTAGGCCCACAAACACTGATGTAAAATACTGACCAAATACTTAAATGTGTGAACGTGGTCTTAGTCATATGTTCCACAAATCTAGCTTTTCTGGAAAAGTGGCAAGAAGAAAGTTCTATTTTTGAAAGCAAGCCATAAAGTCCTATTTTCAGTGTGCAAACAGTGGTGAACACTGCTAGCATGTGGAAGAAGGTGCTCTGGTTAGATGAGGCCAAAGTAGAACTTTCTGGGCTAAATGAAAAACACTGGTGGAAAACTAACCCTGCACATGACTTTGTAATCACCATCTCCACCGTCAATCATGGTGGTAGCAGCATCATGTTGTGGGGATGTTTTTCTTCAGCAGGGCCAGAGTTGTTGGGAAGATGGATGGAGCTAACAGGGCAACCCTAAAGGAAAAACTGTTAGGCCACGTGCGCACAATATTTGCTAAGTTTACCTCAGTATTTGCGAGTCAAAACGAGGAGAGGGTAAAAAAAAGCAAAAGTGGTGCACTTATTTCTATTATGCTTTTAAAAAATACAACAAATTCTCAACGTGTGCACATGGCCTTAAAAGCTGCAAAAGACTTGAGATTAGAGAAAAGGTTCACCTTCCAGAAACACGACACTAAACATACTGCTAGAGGAACAATGGAATGGTTTCGATAAAAGCGTATTCATGTGTGTGAATGGCCCAGTGTCCAGACCTAAATCCCATTGAGAATCTGTGGCAAGACTTGAAATTGCTGATCACAGACGTCTCCATCCAATCTCACTGTCCTAGAGCTAGTTTTCAAAGATGAGTGGGCAACTACTTCAGCCTCTAAATGTGCAAAACTGGCAGAGACATAATCCAAAACACTTGCAGCAGTAATTGCTGGGAAAGGTGGTCCTACAAATACTTGACTCAAGAGGGCTGAATACAAATGCAAGTCACAATTTTCAGATTTATGTTTAAAATATTTAGAAAACCATGTATCATTTCCTTTACTCTTCACCAATACTTGCTACTTTGTGTTGGTATATCACATAAAATCCAAAATAAAATAAATTTAAGTTTGTGGGAGTAACGTGAAAAAATTCATAGGGCATATATACTTTTTGAAAGCACAATACAGTGGGGAAAATAAGTATTTGATACACTGCCGATTTTGCACATTTCCCCCCTACAAAGAATGGAGAGATCTGTAATTTTTATCGTAGGTACACTTCACCTGTGAGAGACAGAATCTAAAAATAAAACCAGAAAATCACATTGTATGATTTTTAAATAATTAAATTGCATTTTATTGCATGAAATAAGTATTTGATCATCTACCAACCAGCAAGAATTCTGGCTCTCTCAGACCTGATAGGTTTTTTTTTCTTTTTAAGAAGCCCTCCTACTCTACACTCGTTAACTGTATTAATTACACCTGTTTGACCTCGTGACCTGTATAAAAGACACCTGTCCACGCAATCAATTACACTCCAACTAGTGATGATTGAGTATATTTTATTAACTCTTTGGGCGACCACGCTCAGGTGCTAGCTGAGTATTTTGGCATGCCCGGCATTTCACTCTTTATAGCTGCACCTTCAAGTGTCACGGCTGTTTGACAAGCCGTGACACTCGCAGGCGAGGCGACAATGAATAAAACGCTAAGCACACCAAACTACTCAGCGAGCACCAGAGTGTGCTCACCCCAAAGAGTTAATAGAACATAAATCAACAATAACTCCAACCTCTCCACCATGGACAAGACCAAAGAGCTGTCTACGGACACCAGGAACAAAATTGTAGACCTGCACAAAGCTTGAATGAGATACAGGACAATAAGTAAGCAGCTTAGTGAGAAGCCAACAACTGTTGACACAATTATAAGAAAATGTAAGAAACACAACACGACTATCAATTTTCCTCAGTCACGGGCTCCAGGCAAGTTCTCGCCTCGTGGGGTAAGGATGATTCTGAGAAATGGGCTGATTCATGACCTAACTACACAGGAGGCCATTGTCAATGACCTGAAAAGAGCTGGGACCAGTGTCTCAAACATTACTTTTAGTAACACACTAGACCGTCATGGATTAAAATTCTGCAGGGCACACAAGGTCCCTTTGCTCACACCTAAACATGTTCAGGCCAGTTTGAAGTTCTCCAATGACAATCTGGATGATCCAGAGAAGGCATGGGAGACGGTCATGTGGTCCGATGAGACAAAAAAATAACTTTTTAGTTTCAACTCTACTCGCCGTGTTTGGAAGAAGAAGTATGAGTACAGCCCCAAGAACATAGTCCAAACATCATACTTTAGGGGTGCTTTTCTGCAAAGGGAACTGGACAACTGCACAATATGCAAGGGAGGATGGATGGGGTCAAGTATCACGAGATTTTGGCCAACATCCTCCTTCCCTCAGTAATAGCATTGAAGATGGGTAATGGCTGGGTCTTCCAGCATGACAATGACCAGAAACACACAGTCAGGGCAACTAAGGAGTGGCTCCGTAAGAAGCATTTCAAGATCCTGGAGTGGCCTAGCCAGTCTCCAAACCTTAACTCAGTAGAAAATCTTTGGAGGGAGCTGAAACTCAATGTTTGCCCAGTAACACCCCTGAAACCTGAAAGATCTGGAGCAGAGCTGTATGGAGGAGTGGGCCAAAATCCCTGCTGCAGTGTGTGCAAACTTGGTCATGAACTACAGAAAACATCTGACCTCTGTAAGGCTATGAGCCCACGATGCAGAAATGCTCAGGATTTTTTCCTGAGCGTTTCTGCATCTCCCTGGCAGAAAAAACTCATGCGGATTGTACATGCGTTTTTCCTGCCAGGGACATGCGGATGTGAAGCGTTCTTCACTTGCATTTCCGCATGCGGGTTGACAAGCGCTTTCCAAGCGATTTTAGCATCACTTGGAAAGTGCTTGTCAACTTGGTCACACTATATAAATCCATGCAAACGGCAGGGATTTATATAGTGTGACCGTAAAAGAATGGTAAAAATAAAAAAAAAATCTATACTTACCTTCTGATGGCCCCCGCAGTCTTGCTTCGCTCCGTCCTGGCAGAAGGCAGATCGCGGTACACTACACTGAAGGACCTGCCGTCACATGACTATGATGTCAGCGCAGGTCCTTCAGTCCACCGTGATCTGCCGGCCTGAGTGCACAAGCGCAGCTGGGGCCGTCAGAAGGTAAATATGATATTTAACTTCCGCACATTGAAACGCGTGGAATGCGCATCTACATATACAGTGATGCGGAATCCATGCGTTTCAATGCAAGTCAATAACAGCAAAAACACAGCGCTTCCGCAAAATAATTGGTAGTGCTGCGTTTTTTTCCGCAATGATAATCCGCAGCGGAAATTTCCGCAGCATGTGCACAGCACATGAGGATTATCATTGGGGAACATGGCAGACCTTCTACCATGTTTTTAAGCATTTCTGCAGCAGAATTGCTGCTGCGGAAACGCTTAAAAAACGCATCGTGGGCACACAGCATAACAGCAAAAAAAGGTTCCTGTAACAAATATTAAGCTATGATTTTCTAATGTATCAAAAATATACTTCATGCAATAAAATGCAAATTAATTATGTAAAAGTCATAAAAAAAAAATTAAAAAAAAATTAAAATTGTATTCTTAGATTTTGTCTCTCACAGGTGAAGTGTTACATCTCCATTCTTTGTAGGTGGGAAAATCAGCAGTGTGTCAAATACATATTTTCCCCACTGTATGGGTATGTTAACACGATCAGTATTTGGTGCGGATTGGATGCAGCGCCCTTGCGCTGCGCCCAATCCGCTGCAGCCAAGTGTTACAACATAGTGGATGGGATTAGTAGAAATTCCATGTCCACTATGCGTCTCCGTACACCCGCAGAAACAAACATGCGGCGCGTCTTTTCAGACCGCATCTTGTTCATTTCTGTAGCAGGTCCGCATGCGGGCTTTCACCATAGACCTAACCTCTATGGGTAAAGTCCACAGGAGGAAAAAAAAATAAGCCTCCACTCATTAGCATATTGAGCAAAAGCAGCCGGCGGCTTCTCCGCAGCGTCAGGGCTGCAGGAGGTGAGACATCATCATGTGCATATACCCTATATATACTGGCGGTTGTACAATTACTCAAAAAGGCAAACTATTACCTAATGTTAACAAAGACATTACATTAGACATTTAACCCCTTAGTGACGGAGCCAATTTTGACCTTAATGACCAAACCCAATTTTTGAAATCTGACCAGTGTCACTTCATGTGGTAATAACCCAAGAATAAATAACATGACAGTTTTGTATATCGGGTCATTCCGAACGTGGCAATACCACTTAGTCACACTATGGGACATGAATATATTTTCCCCTTTATGGTAATCTCCTAATGGTAATCTTGATGTGTTGTGCACATGATGTGGAAATTTCAGCTCAGGATTACAATACTTTATTCTGGCCGTGTATTTATTTAAAAAGTGGCGATAACTTTACTACGCGGTTAGTAATGGGGGCGTCTTATAGACGCCCTCCATTACTAACCTGGGCTTCACGTCAGCCACCAATACAAGGCTGACATGAACCCCACCCCATTAACCCACTCACCACCGCTACAGGGCAGTGGGAAGAGTGGAGGCTAAGCACCAGATTTGGGGCATCTCATGGATGCACCAGTTCTGGGACTGCAGAGAGGTGATATTAATAGCGGCGGAGGGGGCTAGTATCCATAGCCCCTTCCCTGGCTATTAACCCCTTTACCCCCGAGGGTGGTTTGCACGTTAATGACCAGCCCAATTTTTTCAATTCTGACCACTGTCACTTTGAGGTAATTACTCTGGAACGCTTGAACGGATCCCCCTGATTCTGAGAATGTTTTTTCGTGACATATTGTACTTATGATGGTAAAATTTCTTCTATATCACTTGCGTTTATTTGTGAAAAAAATAAATAAATTTGGCGAAAATTTGGAAAAGTTCGCAATTTTCAACATTTGAATTTTTATGCCCTTAAATCAGAGAGATATGTCACCCAAAATAGTTAATAAATAACATTTTCCACATGTCTACTTTACATCAGCACAATTTTGGAACACTTTTTTATTTTTATTTTATTAGGGAGCTATAAGTGTTAAATGATGACCAGCGATTTCTCATTTTTACAACAAAGTTTGCAAAAACAATTTTTTTATTTTTTTTTATTTTATTTTTTTTTATGGACCACATCACATTTGAAGTGACTTTGAGGGGCCTTTAGGACAGAAAAGACCCAAAAGTAACACCATTCTAAAAACTGCACCCCTCAAGGTGCTCAAAACCACATTCAAGAAGTTTATTAACCCTTGTAAGGCGGCGGTGTTCACGCCGTGCAGTAACTGAGGCAGTGACCCAAGCAAGTCCAACATAAACAGCTTTATTCAGCAGACTGAACGGCAAACAGAAAAGTCCTCCGGTTCTCAGCCGGGTTAACATAAATCCATAACGTTTGCCAGCGGCAAGAGCCGCGCCAGTCCGCTCAGAGCCTGACTGGTACAGAGCCTTCCCAGGCGTGGGTTCAGCTATACACCGTCCTGCCGAGCTTTCCTGCTCCTAGCAGGTCCCAACACTGAACAACACTAATCCTTAATGCAGGGTTTTTAAAGGACCTGTGGCAAGAACCACTAGAAAACCCGGGTTGGAGTGAGGAGGCCGCCCCACTGCCTTCCTGTAGCTTCCTCCAAGAAATGAAGGCCCTGCCGGGTTTTACTAATCTGCCTTAGCCAGATAGCCTGACCAGGTCAATGCTCACCTTCATTCCTGCATCGCAGCCGCAGCTGTGTCCGTGACTGCAATGCACTCCAATGGATTTAATAGGTCTCTGTAAAAATTCTGGGGGATATATAACATCCCTTGTATACGATCCCAGTCACTGCCTCACACCCTTCACAAAATTTTTGGAATGGGGAATTAAAAAAATGAACATTTAACAAACAAAAATGTTACTTTAGACCCCAATTTTTTTTTTATTTTTGCAGGGGTAACAGGAAAAAAATGGACCCCAAAATTTGTTGTGCAAATTCCCCTGACCACGCAGATACCCCATACGCGGGGAAAAAAAAAAACACTGTTTGGGCGCACGGTGGGGCTAAGAAGGGAAGGAGCGCCATTTGACTTTTTGAAAGTAAAATTTGCTTGAATAATTAGAGGATGCCATGTCGTGTTTGGGGAGCCCCTGATGTGCCTAAACAGTGGAAACCCCCCTCCACAAGTGACACCATTTTGGAAACTAGACCCCTCAGGGAACTTATCCTAGATGTGTGGTGAGCACCTTGAACCCCCAGGTGCTTCACAGAAGTTTATAACATAGAGCCGTGAAAATAAAATTTTCATATTTTTCCCACAAAAATGTTTTTCAGCCCCCAGTATTGCATTTTCATAAGGGTAACAGGAGAAATTACATCATGCAACTTGTGCAATCTCACCTGTGTAAGCTGATACCCCATATGTGGGGGAAAACCACTGCTTCGGTGCACAGTAGGGTTCGGAAGGGAAAGAGCGCCATTTGACTTTCTGAATGTAAAATTTGCTTGAACAATTAGCGGATGCCATGTTGCGTTTGGAGAGCCCCTGATGTGCCTAAACAGTGGAAACCCCCCACAACTGACACCATTTTGGAAACTAGAACCCTCAGAGAACTTATCTAGATGTGTGGTGAGCACCCTTAACCCCCAGGTGCTTCACTGAAGTTTAGAACATGAAGCTGTGAAAATAAAATAAAAAAATTCAAACTTTTCCCACAAAAATGATCTTTTAGCCCCAAATTTTTTAGTTTCACAAGGGTAAAAGGCGAAAATGAAACCTAAAAACTGTGCCATTTCTCCAGAGTA
Organism: Phyllobates terribilis; assembly: GCF_046119375.1. Classification (NCBI taxonomy): domain Eukaryota; kingdom Metazoa; phylum Chordata; class Amphibia; order Anura; family Dendrobatidae; genus Phyllobates; species Phyllobates terribilis. Next base: position 660,664,538 of record NW_027362761.1, read on the forward strand.
CGACAATACCCCATAAGTGTGGAAAATACACTGTTTGGGCATACATCAGGGTTTAGAAGGGAAGGAGCACTGTGTGATAATGAAAGCAAAATTGGCTGGAATCAAGAGCGGACGCCATGTCACATTTCGGGAGACCCTGATGTGCCTAAATAGTGGAAACCAGACCCCTCAAGGATTTTATCAAAGGGTATAGTGTACATTTTGAACCCAGAGGTAAAACACAATTTGCTAACATTAGGTCATCATATTGAATAAGTTGTCATTAGTCTTGAGCGCAAGTGCTCGCTACTTGAGTTTGCATCAGGTGCTCAGGTATGCACCATGTATCGCGCGTGCTCGAGTGACATGCTTGAGTCCCTGCCCCGCATATTTCATGGTTGTTAGACACCAAAAAAAAAAACATGCGGAGATTGCTCGTGTATGGCAGGCGATCCAAGCAACTTTATTTTTTGGCCGCGAAGCATATGGGGCAGAAACTCGAGCATGTCACTCGAACACCCACGATACGCAGTGCTTACACGAGCACCCGATGCAAACTCAAGCAGCGAGCACTTACGCTTAACACTATTCTCCATATCGTCATCATTTTTTTCTTTTCTTTACTTTTGAAATAATCCCAACCCTAACCCCGACTCAAACCCCAACCCCAACTCTAGCCATTGCCCTAACCCTTGCCATAGCCCTAGCCCAACCCTACCCTAGCGTTTATTTTTTTTTATTTTTCATATCGGGTATTTATGATTGACAGCTGTCACACATTTAAAGATGCTTTTATTGCAAAGACTAGTTTTTGCATCGCCATATTTTGAGAGCTATACTTTTTCCTTATTTTTGGCCGACCGAGTCATATTTTTTGCAGTACAAGTTGACGTTTTTATTGGTACTGTTTTCGGGCATGTGACATTTTTTGATCGCTTTCTATTCCGATTTTTAGGAGGCAGAATAAACAAAACACAGCAATTCCGGAATTTTTTTTAAGGTTGGGGGGGGGGTTTTTTATGCCATTCCGCGTGTGGTAAAATTGATAAGGCAGCTTTATTCATCGGGTCAGTACGTTTAGAGCGGTACCGCATTTACACTACCATTCAAAAGTTTGGGGTCATTTAGCAATTTCATTATTTCTGAAAGAAAAGCACATTTTTTTTTAATGAAGCTAACATTAAATGACTCAGAAATACACTCTATACATTTTTAATGTGGTAAATGACTATTCTAGCTGCAAACGTCTTGTTTTTATTGCAATATCTACATAGGTGTATAGAGGCCCATTTCCAACAACCACCACTCCAGTGTTTTAATGGTACATTGTGTTTGCTAAGTGTGTAAGAAGGCTAATGGATGTTTAGAAAACCCTTGCACAAGTATGTTAGCCCAGCCGAAAACAGTTTGGCTGATTTGAGAAGCTATAAAATTGACCTTCCTTTGAGCTAGTTGAGAATCTGGAGCATTACATTTGTTTGTTCTATGAAACTCTCAAAATGGCCAGAAAAAAAAGAGAACTTTCATGTGAAATTCGACAGTCTATTCTTGTTCTTAGAAATGAAGGCTATTCCATGGAAGAAATTGCCAAGTAACTGAAGATTTCCTACAACGGTGTGTACTACTCCCTTCAGAGGAGAGCACAAACAGGCTCTAACCAGAGTAGAAAGAGAAGTGGGAGGCCCTGCTGCACAACTGAGCAACAAGACAAGTACATTAGAGTCTCTAGTTTGAGAAATCGACGCCTCACAGCTCCTCAACTGGCAGCTTCATTAAATAGTACACGCAAAACGCCAGTGTCAGGCTATGTGCCCACGTTGCAGAAATGCTGCATATTATTTCCGCTTCTCCCTGGCAAGAAAAACGCATGCGGTTTTTACATGCGTTTTTCCCCCCAGGTAGAAGCGTTTGTCAAGCGTCTTTGCATGCATTTCTGGATGCGGGTTATCAAGCGCTTTTCCAAGCGTTTATGCCATGTAAATTCCGCAGCATAAACGCTTGGAAAATGCTTCGTGGGCACGAAGCTTCAATGTCTACAGTGAAGAGGCGACTCCGGGATGCTGGCCTTCAGGGCAAAGTGGCAAAGAAAAAGCCATATCTGAGACTGGCTAATAAAAGGAAAAGATTAATATGGGCAAAAGAACACAGATATTGGACAGAGGAAGATTGGAAAATTTATGGACTGACGAATCAAAGTTTGAGATGTTTGGATCACACAGAAGAACATTTGTGAGATGCAACTGAAAAGATGCTGGAAGAGTGCCTGACGCCATCTGTCAAGCATGGTGGAGGTAATGTGATGGTCTGGGGTTGCTTTGGTGCTGGTAAAGTGGGAGATTTGTACAAGGTAAATGGGATTTTGAATAAGGAAGGCTATCACTCCATTTTGCAATGCCATGCCATAACCTGTGGACAGCGCTTGATTGGAGCCAATTTCATCCTACAACAGGACAATGACCCAAAGCACACCTCCAAATTATACATGAACTATTTAGGGAAGAAGCAGGCAGCTGGAATTCTATCTGTAATGGAGTGGCCAGCGCAGTCACCAGATCTCAACCCCATTGAGCTGCTGTGGGAGCAGCTTGACCGTATGGTACGCAAAAAGTGCCCATCAAGCCAATCCAACTTGTGGGAGAGGCTTCAGGAAGCATGGGGGGAAATTTCTCAAGATTACCTCAGCAAATTAACAGCTAGAATGGCAAAGGGCATTAATTTACAGTCAGGCAAAATATACAACATAGCTCTCTATGGGTTGAACGTACAAGGAGAATGGGTATACTGACCGATGGTGGAGTGAGAAGGATTGCTGACCACAAGTACTGTACATGTATTCTACAGGTATGTATGTGAATGAAGAAATATATGAAGGGGCAGAAAAAAAGGAAAGCTAAATAGTTCATTGGTTACTCAACAATAGTAAGAACCATCTCTGAAATGTGACCGCAAAATGAAAAAAAATTACATTTCCACAGAAATTATTCACTCAAGTTTCCTTCCCACTTAATTAAATCATTCCTGTCTCCAGGTCACAGATCTCTTCTTTAGGCAGGGCCCAGTCGAGTGGATAAAAACAGTGTCTGTGTTTTTAGTTTGAAAACCATAAGATTTTCATCAGTGTGGGTGACATCAACAATTAAAAAAAATTACATTATCAAATGGTTTCTTATGTTAGAAACTCACTGTACCCATAAAAAGGAGATGCTCTACGGATGATCCATGTGGGCAAGGCTGCGAAGTCTGTAAGATTAAACCTCTGACTCCTCAATTTCCCTGACTCCACAGCACTGTCTGACTACTGAGCAAGTACATAAAGTGCAGCACAGATTCATCTCAACTAAAAGCCGAGATCCTTAGATCAGGAACAGAACAGACATTTATAGGACATTTCATAACTTTCCCAAATTCTTAATAATATAATCTTTTTATTTATATAGCGCCAACATATTCTGCAGCACTTTACAATTCAGACAATTTACAGACATTATTGGCACTGTCCCCATTGGGGCTCACAATCTGCATTCCCTATCAGTATGTCTTTGGAGTGTGGGAGGAAACCAGAGAACCTGGGGGAAACCCACAGAAACAGAGGGAGAACACACAAACTCCTTGCAGATGTTGTCCTTGGTGGGATTTGAACCCAGGACCCCAGCGCTGCAAGGAAAACATTTACAGTACATCCTGCATTACACTACCGATTCCAGTGCATTATATATTTTAGGAGTCAGTCCATTTAATACCGACTCCAGCTCCACAGCCTTACATGTAGGATATCATTTTTGCGGCATACTCAGACTTGTATAAGGAAGCCTCATCTGACATACAGAATAAACAATTGCATGCTATCTGAACATTGGTCCATGAGCATGTACAATACACTCACGAACTCTTAGGGCAGAAGTCAAACTCTGGCCTGTGGTTGTATTTTGCCTGTGACACCAGAACCAGCACCCCTATGTGGGGCCCATTATTCCGTATGCTGGTTGGCCTGCGACCTTACCCAAGTTTTCATTTTGGCCATCTGTGTGTTTGACGTTCCTGCCTTAGGGCGAGCGCACAAGACAAATGTTAGCATTTGACAGGATCTGGCCACAACAAGTAAACTCAACCTTATAGAGGCCGCATTGTGCTTCCATCTGACATCAGGCAGGAACGATGCTGGAAGGCAGGCATCCGACACAAAGCAGGTGTAGTGCAAGGGCGCTGTTAGATAGCCCAGCTCAGCGGCCATGAATCCATACATGCCCACACAGAGGGCCTCCTCTCAAGCAGAGCAATGACAGATATGTTGGACATGTTTCCTGGAAGATGCCATGATCTACAGTACAGACCAAAAGTTTGGACACACCTCATTTAAAGATTTTTCTGTATTTTCATGACTTTGAAAATTGTACATTCACACTGAAGGCATCAAAACTATGAATTAACGCATGTGGAATTATATACTTAACAAAAAAGTGTGAAACAACTGAAAATATGTCTTATATTCTAGGTTCTTCAAAGTAGCCACCTTTTGCTTTGATGACTGCTTTGCACACTCTTGGCATTCTCTTGATGAGCTTCAAGAGGTAGTCACCAGAAATTGTTTTCACTTCACAGGTGTGCCCTGTCAGGTTTAATAAGTGGGATTTCTTGCCTTATAAATGGGGTTGGGACCATCAGTTGTGTTGTGCAGAAGTCTGGTGGATACACAGCTGATAGTCCTACTGAATAGATTGTTAGAATTTGTATTATGGCAAGAAAAAAAGCAACTAAGTAAAGAAAAACGAGTGGCCATCATTACTTTAAGAAATGAAGGTCAGTCAGTCCGAAAAATTGGGAAAACTTTGAAAGTGTCCCCAAGTGCAGTTGCAAAAACCATCAAGCGCTACAAAGAAACTGGCTCACATGAGGACCGCCCCAGGAAAGGAAGACCAAGAGTCACCTCTGCTTCTGAGGATAAGTTTATCCGAGTCACCAGCCTCAGAAATCGCAGGTTAACAGCAGCTCAGATTAGAGACCAGGTCAATGCCACACAGAGCTCTAGCAGCAGACACATCTCTTCAACAACTGTTAAGAGGAGACTTTGTGCAGCCGGACTTCATGGTAAAATAGCTGCTAGGAAACCACTGCTAAGGACAGGCAACAAGCCGAAGAGACTTGTTTGGGCTAAAGAACACAAGGAATGGACATTAAACCAGTGGAAATCTGTGCTTTGGTCTGATGAGTCCAAATTTGAGTTCTTTGGTTCCAACCACCGTGTCTTTGTGCGACGCAGAAAAGGTGAACGGATGGACTCTACATGCCTGGTTCCCACCGTGAAGCATGGAGGAGGAGGTGTGATGGTGTGGGGGTGCTTTGCTGGTGACACTGTTGGGGATTTATTCAAAATTGAAGGCATACTGAACCAGCATGGCTACCACAGCATCTTGCAGCGGCATGCTATTCCATCCGGTTTGCCTTTAGTTGGACCATCATTTATTTTTCAACAGGACAATGACCCCAAACACACCTCCAGGCTGTGTAAGGGCTATTTGACCAAGAGGGAGAGTGATGGGGTGCTACGCCAGATGACCTGGCCTCCACAGTCATCAGACCTGAACCCAATCGAGATGGTTTGGGGTGAGCTGGACCGCAGAGTGAAGGCAAAAGGGCCAACAAGTGCTAAGCATCTCTGGGAACTCCTTCAATATTGTTGGAAAACCATTTCCGGTGACTACCTCTTGAAGCTCATCAAGAGAATGCCAAGAGTGTGCAAAGCAGTGATCAAAGCAAAAGGTGGCTACTTTGAAGAACCTAGAATATAAGACATATTTTCAGCTGTTTCACACTTTTTTGTTAAGTATATAATTCCACATGTGTTAATTCATAGTTTTGATGCCTTCAGTGTGAATGTACAATTTTCATAGTCATGAAAATACAGAAAAATCTTTAAATGAGAAGGTGTGTCCAAACTTTTGGTCTGTACTGTATGTTGGACATGTTTCCTGGAAGATGCCATGATCTATATGGGATCCAGCAGACGTGAGCCTACCAGGTTATAGGGCACCAAATAATAGTAATACTACTCAGCTCAACATCCAGAACGTTAGAAGGGCCAACATGGTGCCACCGAACTTGCTGAAAATGGCAGTGATAGAAATGGTTCGCCATCTGGGTACTACAATCACAGAAATCCCAGACTTCACCCAGCCTGGAATGGCTGATAACAGAGAATACTAGCAGCAGAATGAGTACGGAGAAGGCAGCTCAGGCCACTATATGGACATCATACACCTGTCCTTTATTCCCACCCATTAACGAACAATGACTGTGAAATCAGCTGCCAATCATACTCACCCTCGGCGATCACCCGCTTCACCCGCAGCTTCATCTCCCCCAGCTCCACGGTCTGCCCCACGAAATCATGCTGGTCCCTGCCAGCGGCTCCCAAAGAGCCGGGCCCGGCGAGGAAATCTAGAGCTGACTGCAGGAGAGACATGCCCACAACGGCGGAGACGGACACGGCAGCAGCGGGCAGCCCAGGCCGGTCCCCGGCGAGGCTGGTGTCAGGGCCGGTCCCCGGCGAGGCTGGTGTCAGGGCCGGTCCCCGGCGAGGCTGGTGTCAGGGCCGGTCTCACTCACTGCCCCGCTTCCGGCCTCTGCCCTGCTTCCGCGTACCTGACGTCATCGACCACTGACGTGGAAACTTCTCCCACTCCCACTTTCCCATGCATCTGGAATGTTGCCTGGTGATGACGTGTACTAGTGAACACCTGCAGTGCTAGTGCGGGGAGATGAAGGGTTAATAGATCTCATCCCCTAGGAAGAGCCCGACCCTACTGAGGGTAGGAAACATACGTAGAGTTCCTCTGTACCAGATGTTTTCTAGCCAGAAATGTCTGCACGCCCTCTAGTGATCAGGTCTGGTATAGGACTACAGTAAGGCTATGTGCACACCAGTGATGGGCAGTCCGGCTCTTTCTGGAGCTCAGGATCATGTGGATCCCCAGTAGATGAGCATTAACCTGCAGGAGACCATGTAGTTGGGGGAAATCACCGCAGTCTTATGCAGGTGAAGCTATGGGAGCAATGTGAATGATGAGAGCAGTGCAGCCAGCTGCGGCTTCTAAATGCCTTTCCCTAGAGGGCGACCGAACCCCCTGAATAATGCTCTCTCATTGGCTGCCAGCATGTTGGTGTTTCGTTCGCCTTGGCCACTGAAAACTGTCATGTTACCCCAATGCGAGCCATTCGGAGACGGTAAGTGGCTCTATCTGGGATGTTGGCTAAGAAGGGGAGCCGGCTCATGGCAGGGGTCGGCCATGATCGCCTCATCACCAAGCACATGGGGTTGCTGTGACACATTCAAAATCCATCCGCGCCAAAGAGTCATGCAAAAATTATACCGTGACCAATATACCATCGGAGCTCAATGTGTCCTTCAGTCTGTCACCCCCAACCTGCATTTACATGGGTTATAGTGAACTTATCCCAGCACTGGGCTGGTCACCGCTACAGCGCTGAGAAAACAACGTTTCATTCATATGCAAATGAGGAGGCTTTGGCGTGGCCAAGAGCTTGGTGCCTTATATTGGGACCCTTCCCCACTCCAGATTGACAGTGCTCACTTACCAGAGGAAGCACTGTCTTAATGCTGCTGCCCTGTGTGGTGGTGCCACCCTGTGTGGTGCTCCCGCCCTGTGTGGTGCTGCCGCACTGTGTGGAGCTGCCGGCCTGTGTGGTGGTGCCGCCCTGTGTGGTGCTGCCTCCCTGTGTGGTGCTCCCGCCCTGTGTGGTGCTCCCGCCCTGTGTGGAGCTGCCGGCCTGTGTGGTGCTGCCGCCCTGTGTGGAGCTGCCGGCCTGTGTGGTGCTCCCGCCCTGTGTGGTGCTGCCTCCCTGTGTGGTGGTGCCGCCCTGTGTGGTGCTGTCGCCCTGTGTGGAGCTGCCGGCCTGTGTGGTGCTCCCGCCCTGTGTGGTGCTGCCGGCCTGCGCGCTGCCACCTTGTTCTCCTCCCTGTCCCCTCTCTTCTGACTCTGCTCCTTGCACTTCAGGTGTATTAATGCAGCGAGCCATTTCTGTAAGCCCCAGAAAATTTATATTCGCCTGCCAGCTAGTCAAGTATATGTAAATGCAAAATGAATATTCACCCCTTCCGTAATCCCACCCACCCCTCTGCATCGGCGTCACTGATTGGTTGCAGTCACACTGCTCTATTACTCTTCCTAGGATCGCATCGCAATCCTCGGACTGGCCTTCAGTTCTCTGCTCTCCTGACCTGAGTGTGACAGCATGTATTTCTTTGCAGCTGTCACACTCCGGTCAGGAGAGCAGACAGCCTGTCCGAGGATTGCGATGCGATCATCGGGCGAGTAATACTGCAGTCTGACTTTATCACGGATGCCGGTGCGGGGGAAGGGGTGAATATTCATTTACATATGCTTGGCTAGTCGGTGCAATACCATAAATTTACCGGGGTTTACAGCAACACATAGGGGCAACGTACAGCAATAAAAGTTACAGATTATGAAACGGCTGACAATGTCCTATTTCACAATACTATTAGTGAGGTACACAAAAATTACCTGGCAGACTCCCTTTAAGTGCACCTTCCCACCTGCTTAAATTCTCTTTATCTCTTCCCCCGTCTAATTTGATTGACAGTTCTGCCTAATAAAGCCAGAAAAGGGCAGAGTTAGATGGAAAACAAGTAGGTAGGAAGGTGCACTTAAAGGGGTTGTCCATGACTATACCAATGATGGCCTATCCTTAGGATAGGTCATCAATATATGATCATTGGGGAGTGTGACACCTGAGACAGTGATGCATCATGGGGTGACCGGCTCCCTGTTGAGACACTTGGCATCCCCACTTTCCGCCACAAGTCCCAGAACAGACTGAAGTCCCGCCCTATTATCACCGGGTGGAGCCGATCCCTAACCACCCCCACCTCATGGGACTCGGCTCCATAGTCAGTGTGTATTGTCACTCTGGCAATAGGTTAATACTTTGCATCCCCGTGTATGCACCGCACACCCATGTTTTTCCCGAGGTTCAACTGGTGTGGAAGTGTGGCTCTTATGAGAGTCACCAAGCTCTCAGAGTCCAGGAGTCCTGCCACCAGTACCCCATTAACAGTCACCAGACATGACTGTGGCCCCTCACCGGGCTGATAGTCCACACTGCAGGTGGGGTAGGCATAGTAAGAACAGTAACGTCCCAGGCTACAGTCCATCTCTTCAGAGGGCAGCGGGCAGCTACATTGCCAGGGCCGTGACACCGCCAACAAATAATTTCTCCCGAGGGGACCTTGGGCACCACCTCCCCCGTCCCTTTGGATCTTGGATGCACCACCCCCTTTTGGGCCTCCTCCCCTGACTGGGACCCCCAGTATGGAGTGGGCTGTTTTCCCACAGAACTCTCGACCCCATGGTACCTCTCAGCCAGTCCGACCAGTTCATCAACGTTCCGGGGATCGCCCTGGGCAACCCAAGTCTGTACCGGCCTCTGTAAGGAGTGCACAAACCGATCCATCACTACTCACTGTATGATCTGCATCGGGGTAGAAGATTCTGGTTGCAGCCATTTTTTTCACCAGGTCAAACATTTGGGAGCACTGTGGTTTCTTGCGGTGATACGCCCAGCGGTGGACGCGCTGTGCCCTGACAGTCATTGTTACCCCCCAAGCATTCCAAAAGTTCAGTTTTTAATTTTGCATATTCTTTGGAGTCCTGCAAGGCTCAGTCATAATATGCCTTCTGGGGTTCCCCCGTCAGGTATGGCGCCAACACCTCTGTTCATTGCTCTGGCGGCAGCCTCTCCCTCTCGGTGACCCTCTCGAATACTGTCAGAAAAGCTTCTATGTCATCACCCGCCGTCATTTTCTGCAGTGCTCCCCTTACTGCCTTTCGTACAGAAAAGTCATCCACTGACCTTATCGTTGAAGCTGTTGCCGAGCCACGGATCTCGCCTCTGCGAGCAAATTGATCTACTGCTGCTGTTGTCGGCACTGGTCCTGGTGGGCCTGCTGCTGGGGCTGGAGCTGCTGCATAAGCAGTTTGGTCGTCTGCAGTTGCGCCATCTGCTGTTGCTGTAGCATCTGCTGGTGCTGCGATTATTGCTGTTGGTGCTGCGCCTGCAAAAAATGCTTAAGGAGGTCCTCCATCTTGTCTGGCGTCACAGCCGACTTCACTCAGGACATGCTGGTGTTCTTGTGACAGTCACACGTGTTCGCTGGGAGTGTTACCCGCAATTCTAACACCACTTGTTGTATAGCGACAAGCTTGGCTGTATGCGGAGGTAAAACACGGGATACTGTCTCTTTAAATTTTCGGGTTAGTTTATTTAGCAGTCATAAACTACCCTGGAAAATAGCAAAAGAGGGTGGTCGGCACTCCGTATCCTCGTGTGGTGCTCGTGGAGGAAGTAGTATATCAATTGAAAAAGTCTCTGGGTGAGCTGAAAAGTTTTGTTGGGTGTGGAATAAAGAAGTTTAATTTACTACACATGAGTGCCGGGATTTCTTCCTTTTCTTGGATAAACTACCCTGGAGTCCATAAAGAAAACACATCCCATTCGGCTAAAGAGACAAAACAAAATACAAAACTTGCAGCACAGTCCGTATCTTTGGCCAACAGGGTCGGACTGGGGCACCGGGACACCGGACCATTCTCCGGTGGGCCCGGTTCCTCAGCGGGCCCTCGAGCAGGGCGCATGGGGGCCCCTGGTTAACATGGCTGCCGGTGCTCCGCACTGCAAGGGCCTGGGGGGTCAGGAAGGTCCTTGCAGTGTGGCTGATGAGAGCAATCTGGCCTGCTTTTCTGAACCCCCAGGCTCCGGGGGGCCATGGCCAGATTGCCCTCATCCTGTGCGGCGGGCAGGGAGCGATCCCTCCAGCTCTACTGCCGACAGGAGGAAAATGGCAGCAGAGCTGCAGGGATCCGTCCTCACCTGTTTCCTGCCCGGCGCTTCCCCCCCTCACACAGGCTCGCGCTGCTTGATGACGTCATCATGCAGCGCCTGCCTGTGCTAGGGAGAGAGATGCCGGGCAGTAAGCAGAGGAGGGTGCTGCGGGGGAGCGCAATGAGAGGTAAGTTTTTTGATTTTTTTTGAGGGAGAGCAATGATGATTGAGTTGGGGGGAGATATGACATGGTGGGGGGGATATGGCATGGCAATGGGGGAGGTGGGGGGAGATATGATATGATGGGGGAAGATATGACATGGCAATGGGGGAAGATATGGCATGGCAAAGGGGGAGGTGGGGGGAGATATGATATGATGGGGGAAGATATGACATGGCAATGGGGGAGGTGGGGGGGAGATATGACATGGTGGGGGATATATGGCATAGCAATGAGGGAGATGGGGGGGTAGATATGACATGGTGGGGGATATATGGCATAGCAATGGGGGAGATATGACATGGTGGGGGAAGATATGGCATGGCAATAGGGGAGGTGGGGGGATATATGCATGGTATGGTGATGGAGGCGGTGGGGGGAGATATTGCATGGCAATGGAGGAGGTGGGGGGAGATATGGCATGGCAATGGGGGAGGTGGGGGGAGATATGACATGGTGGGGGAAGATATGGCATGGCAATGGGGGAGGTGGGGGGAGATATGACGTGGGGGAAGATATGGCATGGCAGTGGGGGAGGTGGGGGGAGATATGACATGGTGGGGGATATCTGGCACGGCAATGGGGGAGGTGGGGGGAGATATGCATGGCATAGTGATGGAGGAGGTGGGGGAGATATGGCAATGATGATGGAGCAGGTGGGGAGAGATATGGCAATGATGATGGAGTAGGTGGGGGAGATATGGCAATGATGACGGAGCAGGTGGGGGGAGATATGGCAATGATGACGGAGCAGGTGGGGGGAGATATGGCAATGATGACGGAGCAGGTGGGGGGAGATATGGCAATGATGACGGAGCAGGTGGGGGAGATATGGCAATGATGGAGGTGGTGGGGGGAGATATGGCAATGATGGAGGTGGTGGGGGGAGATATGGCAATGATGATGGAGGTGGTGGGGGGAGATATGGCAATGATGGAGAAGGTGGGGGAGATATGACAATGTTGGAGAAGGTGGGGGAGAGCAATGATGGGGAATCATTTGGATGCAATATGCTGTTAATATCTGGTCTGGTCATGGCGTGGTGGTATTTCTCCCTTGTATGTAGTATTATTCGGTCACTATGTGGTGGTAATATGTGGTCCAGTCATGGTGTGGCAGTATTTCTCCCTTGTATGTGGTACTATTTGTATTGGTATAGTGGATTGTGTTGTGTATGGCGGTCATTTTTTCTCTCTGATATTAATTAGGAGAAGATTCTTTATTTCCATTAGTGATTAAATACAAGATGCGCTTAAAAGGGTTCTCCGATGAAAACAAGTAATCACCTTTGATTAGTGGGGGTCTGACTACTGGGACCTGCACCGATTGGTAGAATGTGGAGCTTTTATCCCCATTAGACTGGAGCTCATGTGCGATTTGCCACTGATCCATTGATTCCCTCAGTGGCTGTGGAAACCCCAAAGAGAATGAATGGAGCTGCGGTCAGACGTCCCACCTGCCGCTGCATTTTAAAATGGGGAAAAGTATCCTGACAGGGATAAAACTTCGCCATTCTTCCGATCAGTGTGGTTTCCAATGTTCGGACCCTGACGATCAGTAAGTTATCACCCATCCTGTGGAGCCCTTGGATCGGTGATAACTTGTTTTAACCAAAGAACCCCTTTACTTCAAACTACCGTAATTGTACATCCCAGTTATAGTGGTGCACAGTAGATGTGCAGGAGCCACCTGTGATTTACAGCAGATGCTCCACTATAAGGGGGATATCGGCTATCAGGTATTTGCATATACAGTGCTGGCCAAAAGTATTGGCACCCCTGCAATTCTGTCAGATAATACTCAGTTTCTTCCTGAAAATGATTGCAATCACAAATTCTTTGGTATTATTCTCTTCATTTAATTTGTCTTCAATGAAAAAAACACAAAAAGAATTGTCCTAAAGCCAAATTGGATACAATTCCACACCAAACCTAAAAAAGAGGGTGGACAAAAGTATTGGCACCCTTTGAAAAATCATGTGATGCTTCTCTAATTCGTGTAATTAACAGCACCTGTAACTTACCTGTGGCACCTAACAGGTGTTGGCAATAACTAATTCACACTTGCAGCCAATTAACATGGATTAAAGTTGACTCAACCTCTGTCCTGTGTCCTTGTGTGTACCACATTGAGCATGGAGAAAAGAAAGAAGACCAAAGAACTGTCTGAGGACTTGAGAAACCAAATTGTGAGGAAGCATGAGCAATCTCAAGGCTACAAGTCCATCTCCAAAGACCTGAATGTTCCTGTGTCTTCCGTGCGCAGTGTCATCAAGAAGTTTAAAGCCCATGGCACTGTGGCTAACCTCCCTAGATGTGGACGGAATAGAAAGATTGACGAGAGATTTCAACGCAAGATTGTGCGGATGGTGGATAAAGAACCTCGACTAACATCCAAACCAGTTCAAGCTGCCCTGCAGTCCGAGGGTACAGCAGTGTCAACCTGTACTATCCGTCGACGTCTGAATGAAAAGGGACTGTATGGTAGGATACCCAGGAAGACCCCACTTCTTACCCCGAGACATAAAAAAGCCAGGCTGGAGTTTGCCAAAACTTACCTGAGAAAGCCTAAAACGTTTTGGAAGAATGTTCTCTGCTCAGAAGAGACAAAAGTAGAGCTTTTTGGGAAAAAGCATCAACATAGAGTGTACAGGGAAAAAAAAGAGGCATTCAAAGAAGAGAACACGGTCCCTACAGTCAAACATGGCGGAGGTTCCCTGATGTTTTGGGGTTGCTTTGCTGCCTCTGGCACTGGACTGCTTGACCGTGTGCATGGCATTATGAAGTCTGAAGACTACCAACAAATTTTGCAGCATAATGTAGGGCCCAGTGTGAGAAAGCTGGGTCTCCCTCAGAGGTCATGGGTCTTCCAGCAGGACAATGACCCAAAACACACTTCCAAAAGCACTATAAAATGGTTTTAGAGAAAGCACTGGAGACTTCTAAGGTAGCCAGCAATGAGTCCAGACCTAAATCCCATAGAACACCTGTGGAGAGATCTCAAAATGGCAGTTTGGAGAAGGCACCCTTCAAATATCAGGGACCTGGAGCAGTTTGCCAAAGAAGAATGGTCTTCAATTCCAGCAGAGCATTGTAAGAAACTCATTGATGGTTACCGGAAGCGGTTGTTCGCAGTTATTTTGGCTAAAGGTTGTGCAACCAAGTATTAGACTGAGGGTGCCAATACTTTTGTCCGGCCCTTTTTTGGACTTTTGTGTGAAATGATCAATGATTTGATTTTTGCTTCATTCTCTTTTGTGTTTTTTCCTTGCAAGCAAATTAAATGAAGATAATAATTCCAAAGAATTTGTGATTGCAATCATTTTCAGGAAGAAACTGAGTATTATCTGACAGAATTGCAGGGGTGCCAATACTTTTGGCCACCACTGTAGCTGTAGGGTGGGCCCAGAGGATCAATTCCTCCTGTGGGCCCCAGACACCCCAGTCCGACACTGTCGGCCAAGGTCTGGCCACTCACAATTAGCTACACATAGGTTCAGCACAGCCTGTACCAGCTCCTTTTTGGAGCAAAATTTCTCAGGGCTGGCTATTTAAAGCCCAGACAATACCCTGAGTGGAGGGATGGTGGATAACGTCCCTCCCTGCACTTCGTTATCCACTGAAAACATTCCCTTGTAAATGAGGTTCTATTTACTCTCTCTACATCTACTTGTGCAGGAGAACTTGCATGTTTTCACATCACTGAGGCTAAGAGTCTCAGTGACACATGCCTCCCTTCTTGTCACGGACGTGTTTTGTGGAACCACTGTGCCACGGACCGCGGAGAGCCTGGAGGTGCGTGACTAAGAGAGCACCGCACTGTTCGATAGAGCCTCTGATGGTGAGCTTAGACTTGGCTCCCGATGACCGCCAGGTGCCACTCCAGGACAGACCAACGGACGCGCAGCAGCTGGACCCAGTAGGACAGACTGGATGGTGCAGCAGGCTGGGCTTGCACCGGAGTGCAGTGGACTGGAATTGTAGCAAAGTGCAGCAGGCGGAGTTCGCACCGGAGTGCAGCAGGCAGGGTTTGCACCAGAGTGCAGCAGGCACAGTTTGCACCAGAGTGCAGCAGGCACCGTTTGCACCAGAGTGCAGCAGGCACAGTTTGCACTAGAGTGCAGCAGACAGAGTTTGCACCAGAGTGCAGCAGGCAGAGTTTGCACCAGAGTGCAGCAGGCAGAGTTTGCACCAGAGTGCAGCAGGCAGAGTTTGCACCAGAGTGCAGCAGGCAGAGTTTGCACCAGAGTGCAGCAGGCAGAGTTTGCACCAGAGTGCAGCAGGCAGAGTTTGCACCAGAGTGCAGCAGGCAGAGTTTGCACCAGAGTGCAGCAGGCAGAGTTTGCACCAGAGTGCAGCAGGCAGAGTTTGCACCAGAGTGCAGCAGGCAGAGTTTGCACCAGAGTGAAGCAGGCAGGGTTTGCACCAGAGTGCAGCAAGCTGGGTTTGCAGCGAGGACTGGTACACAACCTTAACAACTGGTGCAGAACAGGAAGGTTGCTCAGGCACCTCCCGAGTGTGGAGGAAGCAATATATACAGTGCATTGGGAAAGTATTTCGCCCCCTTGAACTTTTCTACCTTTTGCCACATTTCTGGCGTCAAACACAAAGATATAAAATTCTAATATTTTTGGGAAGAATCAACAACAAGTGGGACACAATCGTGAAGTGGAAAGAAATTTATTGCATATTTTAAACTTTAAAAAAAAAATAAAAACTGAAAAGTGGGGCGTGCAATATTATTTGGCCCCTTTACTTTCAGTGCAGCAAACTCACTCCAGAAGTTCCGTGAGGATCTCTGAATGATCCAATGTTGTCCTAAATGACTGGTAATGATAAATAGAATCCACCTGTGTGTAATCAATTCTCCGTATAAATGCACCTGCTCTGTGATAGTCTCAAGGTTCTGTTTCAAGTGCAGAGAGCATCATGAAGACCAAGGAACACCCCAGGCAGGTCCGAGATACTGTTGTGGCGAAGTTTAAAGCCAGATTTGGATGCAAAAAGATTTCCCAAGTTTTAAACATCTCAAGGAGCACTGTGCAAGCGATCATATTGAAATGGAAGGAGTATCAGACCACTGAAAATCTACCAAGACCCAGCTGTCCCTCTAAACTTTCATCTCGAACAAGGAGAAGACTGATCGGAGATGCAGCCAAAAGACCCATGATCACTCTGGATGAACTGCAGAGATCTACAGCTGAGGTGGGAGAGTCTGTCCATAGCACAACAATCAGTCGTACACTGCACAAATCTGGCCTTTATTGAAGAGTGGCAAGAAGAAAGCCATTTCTCAAAGATATCCATAAAAAGTCTCGTTTGAATTTTGCCACAAGCCACCTGGGAGACACACCAAACATGTGGAATAAGGTGCTCTGGTCAGATGAAAGCAAAATCGAACTTTTTGGCCACAATGCAAAACGATATGTTTGGCGTAAAAGCAACACAGCTCATCAGTCTCAAAACACCATTCCCACTGTCAAACATGGTGGTGGCAGCATCATGGTTTGGGCCTGCTTTTCTTCAGCAGTGACAGGGAAGATGGTTAAAATAATGGGAAGATGGACGGAGCCAAATACAGGACCATTCTGGGACAAAACCTGTTGGAGTCTGCAAAAGACCTAAGACTGGGGTGGAGATTTATCTTCAAACAAGACAATGATCCCAAACATAAAGCAAAATCTAAAATGGAATGGTTCAAAAATAAACGTATCCAGTTGTTAGAATAGCCAAGTCAAAGTCCAGACCTGAATCCAATCGAGAATCTGTGGAAAGACCTGAAAACTGCTGTTCACAAACGCCCTCTATCCAACCTCAATGAACTTGAGCTATTTTGCAAGGAAGAATGGGCAATAATTTCAGCCTCTCGATGTGCAAAACTGATAGAGAGATACCCAAAGCGACTTGCAGCTGTAATGGCAGCAAAAGGTGGCGCTACAAAGTATTAACTCAAGGGGGCCGAATAATATTGCACGCCCCACTTTTCAGTTTTTAATTTGTTAAAAAAGTTTAAAGTATCCAATAAATTTCGTTCCACTTCACGATTGTGTCCCATTTGTTGTTGATTCTTCCCAAAAAATTAGAATTTTATATCTTTATGCTTGAAGCCAGAAATGTGTCAAAAGGTAGAAAAGTTCAAGGGGGCCAAATACTTTCACAATGCACTGTATATAATCAAGTCCTATCAGTTTAATTAAAAACAGCTGGACTCCAATGAAGGAGTAGAACCATCTCAAGGAGGATCACAAGGAAATGGACACGATGTGACTTAAATATGAGTGTCTGAGCAAAGGGTCTGAATACTTATGACCATGTGATATTTTAGTTTTTCATTTTGAATAAATTTGCAAACATTTCTACATTTCTGGGGGGTTTTTTCAGTCAAGATGGGGTGCAGAGTGTACATTAATGAGAAAAAAAATTAACTTTTTAAAATTTACCAAATGGCTGCAATGAAACAAAGAGTGAAAAATTTAAAGGGGTCTGAATACTTTCCGTACCCACGGTATATGTAATGTTCCACTGCCATTGGCTGGGGACGTAATAGCAAGTGCACGCGCTGGCCCTTTAAGAGGGCGGGAGCGCGCGGGTGCCCTACGGACTTGGTTGGAAGCCCTGCTGGAAGCAGGCATAGCACGAGGGAGGGAAGTACCTGCCGCAGCGCGGGTGAACGAAGTGACATGCCGGAGGAAGTTCTGTAGGAGAATCGGAGCGTGAATGTTCTCCTTAGGCTCCCATGACCTTTCTTCGGGACTAAATAACTTCCAGACAACAAGGAAGAAAGTCTTGCCTCTCACCTTCTTCATGGCCAAGATGTTCTCCACCTCAAAAACATCATCCGAGGCGGATGGCGCGGGCGTGGTACTAGGATCCTTCAAGAAGAGGCTCAGGATGACCGGCTTTATCAGAGATACATGGAAAGCATTCGAAATCCGTAATGAAGTAGGCAACTTCAGTTTATTGGAGACCTTGTTGATCCGCTTCAGTACTTTGAATGGACCGATAAAACGCGGACCCAACTTGTAAGAGGGAACCTTCAGCCTGACGTACCTAGCCGAGAGCCATACCTTGTCGCCAGGGCGGAAGCACGGAGGGTCCAGGCGCCTTTTGTCCGCATATCTCTTCATACGAGCGGAGGACACTTCTAGAGTGGCTTTGGTGTACTCCCACAACTTTACAAAATCCTTGGAGAGGACATCTGCCGCAGGAACATCAGAAGGAACCGTCACCGGGAGGAGAACCTTGAACAATGTAACAAAGGAGACTCTCCTGAGGCTTCACCAATGTGATTGTTGTACAAGAACTCAGCCCAGGGAAGTAATTTCACCCAATCATTGTGGTGGGCATTGACGAAGTGTCGCAGGTTGTTGCCCAGGGCCTAGTTGACACGCTCCACTTGACCATTGGACTGAGGGTGATAGGCCGAGGAGAAATCCAAGACGACATCCAGATGCTTACAGAGAGCTCGCCAGAATCTGGAAGTGAACTGCGAACCTCAATCGGATACAATGTGACGAGGAAATCCGTGCAGACGGAAAATATGTTTGATGAAGCTGTCAGCCAGTTCAGGAGCAGACGGAAGAGCAGACAACAGGGTAAAATGCTGCATTTTGGAGAAGCGATCTACGACTACCCAGATGACGGTGCAGCCCTCGGATATTAGCAAATCCGTAATGAAAACCATTGCTATGTGCTGCCATGGACCAGACGGCACGGATAACGGCAAGAGAGAACCGATAGGAAGTTGTCTGGGGGCTTTATTGCGAGCACAAATCGGACAGGCAGCCACGTAGGAATGGATCTCCCTCCTCATGGATGACCACCAGTAGTGGCAAGAAAACTGTAGTGTCTTTCATTGTCCCGCGTGACCAGCCACCTTGGATGAATGGCCCCATGACAAAACTCGCTCCCTCTCTGATTCGGCCACAAGTGTTTTTCCCGAGGGAATTCCCGACAGGCTGACTGGAGCGACAGTAACCATCCTGGACGGTTTGATGATAATAATAATAATTTTTATTTTTATATAGCGCTAACATATTCCACAGCGCTTTACATACATAATCATCGCTGTCCCCATTGGGGCTCACAATCTAAATTCCCTATCAGTATGTCTTTGGAATGTGGGAGGAAACCGGAGACCCCAGAGGAAACCCATGCAAACAAAGGGAGAACATACAAACTCCTTGCAGATATTGTCCTTGGTGGGATTTGAACCCAGCGCCCCAGTGCTGCAAGGCTGCAGTGCTAACCACTGAGCCACCGTGATGATAAATTGAGGATCCTCCTCTTGGTCCCGGACAGAAATGAGTGAGAGAGGGCATCAGCTCTGATATTCTTGTCACCGGACCTGAAATGTAACAAAAAGTTAAAGCGGGCAAAAAAAAAGACCACTTGGCCTGGCGTAGTTTAAGTCTCTGGGTGGACTGAAGATATGTCAGATTGGGTATATTCAAATGACGTAGAGCTTTCATCATTAGTATGTATACTGGGATATGTTGAAGATCTGACTATTGATGAGTACGGCAAAATTGCAGCGGCACGTGTTACGGATCCTGGTGGTGGAACCTCTGTGCTGCGGTGCAAGGAGGGACCAGAGGGGCGTAACTAGGTATCACCTCGGACTGACCAAGGTCGTACGGCGCCTCAATCGACTCCGTGACCAGGGAAGGACCGAGTATAGGGACCAGGTGCTACTCTGGGCCAGACCTTGTATGAGAGCAGGTGACTCCCATGGGTCAGAAGGCAGGGACTGATCGGTACAGCAGATGAGCACGGCAGGCAAGCTGACGGGTGATCCGGGTAGACAGACTGGCAGACACGGCAGGTAACTGGTAGGAGCTTCCAGGTAGACTGACAGATAGGCACGGCAGGTTACTGGTACGTTCTCCGGGAAGGCAGGAAAGCCAGGCCCATAGACAGACTGGCGGATTTGGATCATAGGCAGACTGTCGGGCTGGAGAGTACACTTGGCAGGTGGAGAAAGGGAGTCAGGCTGGCGGGCTGGACTGGTAGTCAGGCTGGTGGACTGGACTGGTAGTCAGGCTGACGGACTGGACTGCTAGTCAGGCTGGCGGACTGGACTGCTAGTCAGGCTGGCGGACTGGACTGCTAGTCAGGCTGGCGGACTGGAGAGGTAGTCAAGCTGGCGGACTGGACTGGTAGTCAGGCTAGCAGCGGGACCTGAGGGCTGAAGCAGAGTTTTTGGAGGAGGTGCCTTTTATATGAGAGGTCCTCTGGCCATTGGCCGGGGACTCCTTAGGACGGCGCGCGGGGCCCCTTTAAGAGGGAGGGAGCGCGCGCCCTAAGCACAGTGGCCAGGGAGCTGCGCACGCCAGCAGCAGCAGGAGTGCCGGGGGACGCCGGGCGGGGAGCGTGGCGGTAAGAGGGACGGCGTCTCTGCCTGTCAGGGGACAGAGACGCCGATACTACAGTACCCCCCCTTTACGCCCCCCTCTTTTTTAGGCCAGAAAGAATTTTTTTAAGGAGAAGCGGGGCGTGGATGTTCTCCCTGGGTTCCCAAGTTCTCTCCTCTAGGCCAAACCCCTTCCAATCCACCAAAAAAAAGTTTTTTCCTCTTACCCTTTTGGTGGCCAGAATGTTCTCTACCTCATAGACGTCCTCAGCGGTGACCGGAGCTGGGGAGGTACCTGGATTGTCGGAAAAAGAATTAAGCACAACTGGTTTGAGGAGAGATGCGTGGAAGGAGTTGGGAATCCGTAAGGTGGCCGGGAGTTTTAACTTGTAGACTACTGGGTTGATTTGCTTGAGGACTTCAAATGGACCGATGAACTGTGGAACCAACTTATAGGAGGGTATTTTGAGGCGCACATGTTTGGAGGACAGCCAAACTTTGTCCCCCGGATGGAACTGAGGCAGATCCAGACGTCTCTTATCAGCATGTTTCTTCATCCGCTCAGAGGATTGAAGAAGTGCGGACCTAGTGTCTTCCCAAATTGTGGAAAATTCGCTGACCAGAGACTCCGCGGCAGGGTTATCCACTGAAGCGGAGACACGAAACGGAATCCGGGGATGTTGACCATAGACCACAAAGAACGGGGACTTGGAAGAAGATTCGCTCTCATGGTTGTTATAGGAGAACTCGGCCCATGGTAGGAGCTCCACCCAGTCGGTATGGTGAGCGTTGACAAAGTGCCGGAGGAAGCTGGTAAGGATCTGGTTGATGCGTTCCACTTGGCCATTGGACTGCGGATGGTAAGCAGAGGAGAAATCCAGGGTGACATCCAGCAGTTTACACGTAGCTCTCCAGAAACGCGAAGTGAACTGGACCCCGCGATCAGACACAATGTGGAGGGGTAGGCCATGGAGACGAAAGATGTGATGGAAGAAATCCTTGGCCAGCACAGATGCAGACGGGAGACCAGGCAGAGGGATGAAGTGAGCCATTTTAGAAAAGCGGTCAGCGACCACCCAAATGACCGTACAACCGGCAGAAACAGGGAGATCAATAATAAAGTCCATAACAATGTGTTGCCAAGGGGCAGCAGGTACGGAAAGAGGCAGCCGGCTGGAAGATGTCTGGGAACCTTATTGCGGGCACAGGACGAACAGGCCGTGACGAAGTCTACCACATCCTTGCTCAGGGTAGGCCACCAGTAATGCCGGGTAATGAGCAGGAAGATCTTCTTCTGGCCAGCGTGGCCGGCTAGTTTAGATGAACGACCCCAGTGAAGAACCTTCTTACGATCCGGAACAGCTACAAACGTCTTACCGGGTGGGAGACGAGACAGGTCCAAGGGGGCCACATTCATCACTTTGGTGGGATCAATGATATGCATAGGCTCCTCCTCTTGATCGGAAGACAGGAAGGATCGGGACAAGGCATCGGCTTTAATGTTCTTGTCCGCCGGGCGGTAATGTAGGGTAAAGTTGAAGCAGACGAAGAACAAAGACCACAGAGCCTGACGCGGATTGAGTCTTTGGGCATTCTGTAGATATTCCAGGTTTTTGTGGTCAGTATAGATGACCACCGGGTGCAGAGCCCCTTCAAGTAGGTAACGCCACTCCTCCAGCGCCAATTTGATGGCTAGTAGTTCTCGGTCTCCTATGGAGTAGTTGCGGTCGGACGAGGAGAAAAATTTGCAGAAGAAGCCACTGGTTACCATTCTCCCGGACAGAGATTTCTGGGTGAGCACCGCTCCGCCTCCGGAAGAGGAAGCATCAACCTCCAGAAAGAACTGTTTGTTGCTATCCGGATGGTGCAACACTGGGGCCGAAGAGAAGGCTTGTTTTAAGGAGAGGAAGGCCTCCTCCACTTCGGATGACCATTCCTTAGGATTTTCTCCCTTTCGGGTGAGTGCAGAGATGGAAGCAGTCCGGGAAGAGAAATTTGGGATGAAGAGACGGTAATAGTTGGCGAAGCCCAGGAATCGCTGAATCGCCTTCAACCCCTCCGGACGAGGCCACTTTAAGATGTCAGAGACCTTCTAGGGGTCCATCTGTAGACCAGTCTTAGAGATAATATAGCCCAAGAACGGAAGAGAGGTCTGCTCGAAGAGACATTTCTCAAATTTTGCATATAGGTGATTCTGCCTGAGCCTAAGCAGGACCTGACGAACATCCTTCTGGTGTGTGGGAAGATCCGGAGAGAAGACCAAGATGTCGTCCAGGTACACCACCACGCAAGAATATAAGAGGTCACGAAAGATGTCGTTAACTAATTCTTGGAAGACGGCTGGAGCATTACAGAGACCGAAGGGCATCACACTGTATTCATAGTGGCAGTGCCGGGTATTGATTGCCGTCTTCCACTCTTCTCCTTGGCGGATCCGGACCAAGTTATACGCCCCATGAAGATCGAGCTTGGAGAAGATCTTCGCGCCTTTAAGGTGATCAAACAGCTCAGAGATGAGCAGCAGGGGGGGTATTTGTTTTTGATAGTAATTTGGTTGAGTCCTCTATAATCGATACAGAGGCGTAGTGAACCGTCTCTCTTTTTTACGAAGAAGAATCCGGCTCCAGCCGGGGAGGTAGATTTCCGGATGAATCCCCTAGCCAGGTTTTCTTCGATGTACACCGACATGGCCCGGGTCTCGGCCAACGACAACAGGTAAATACGCCCACGGGGTGGAGTGGCACCGGGTACCAGGTCGATAGGGCAATCATATGGCCTATGAGATGGCAGTGTCTCTGCTTCCTTTTTATCGAAGACATCTGCATAGGACCAGTAAGGTGCCGGTAGACCAGGTAAATTAGCCAGAGTAGACGGAGGTCGAACCGGGCGAACAGGGACCAGGCAGGTCTCGTGGCAATCCAGCCCCCAACGGAGCACCTCACCGGATTGCCAATTCAGAACGGGTTCATGTCTCTAGCCAGGGTAGACCAAGCAAAAGGGAGTGAGAGAGTCCGGAAAGCACATGGAAGGAGATCCTCTCTGAGTGCAGCATTCCCACCTGCAGGGTTATGGGCTCTGTGACGAGCAAGATGGTCACCGGAAGGAGTCTTCCATCCACGGAAGCGACTGCCAATGGTTCAGCCAGAGGTTTGGTAGGAATCTGATACTTCTCTACAAGGGACAGGGAAATGAGATTCCCAGCGGCTTGGGAATCCAGATGTGCGGTTTCAAAGAAGCGGTTCTCTCCACAGGAAATAGAGATGGATAAAGTCAAGAACGGAGAGGATTTACTTTTGCCTAGGACGACCTCTCCGAGTGGTCCTAGACACTGGAGTTTCCCGGCTTCACCGGGCAGGAACGGATCAGGTACTCCTTACTACCACAGTAGAAACAGCTCCCCTCGGCTCGTCGTGTCTCTTGGCGAGATTTGACCATCTTGGTCTGGTCGATCTGCATAGGTTCGGGCGAGCGTGCCCGGGGAGTTGCAGGTTGGGAATCAGGTTTCTGCAAAACAGGAGCTAGATCAGGAAATCTTCTCTCCCGGGTAGTCTCCTTAGCACGTTCTATGAAACGGATGTCAATCCGGGTAGCTAGTGACACCAGGCCATCCAGGGTGGTAGGAATGTCCCGGCCGGTTAACTCGTCCTTAATCCAACTGGAAAGACCCTCCCAGAAGTTGGACACCAGGGCCTCGTTGCCCCAAGCAAGCACAGAAGCGAGGGTACGGAACTGTATGGCATACTGGCCCACGGTGAGACTCCCCTAGTGGAGACGGAGC
Source organism: Phyllobates terribilis (assembly GCF_046119375.1). Lineage (NCBI taxonomy): Eukaryota > Metazoa > Chordata > Amphibia > Anura > Dendrobatidae > Phyllobates > Phyllobates terribilis. The sequence continues at coordinate 660,688,726 of NW_027362761.1, forward strand.
AATGAGGAGGCAGTGGAAATCCTTCGTCCGGGCTCATCGAAGACCCTCCGGAAAGTAATAAGGAAAGCCAGAAGATCGGACACCAGGGGATCACCTCTCTCCCATAGAGGGTTTAGCCATGCCAATGCTTCCACGGTGAGGTGAGACATGATGAACGCCACCTTGGCCCGGTCGGAGGGAAACTGATGTGCCAGGAGTTCAAAGTGCAGCGTGCACTGGTTCAGAAAACCCCGACATAAGACGGGGTCACCTCCAAAACGAGGAGGCGCAGAAAGCCGGGGTCCTAGGCTGGGTGCCGCCGGAGCGGGTGTCGCCCGCCTCGAGGTGGTCACAGGTGGGACAGACAGCGTGTCCAGGTGAGAGTTGACAGACCGCAGGTAGGTCAGGATGGTTTCCTGTTGGGATTTCTGACGAGAAACCTCCTGGTATAGGTCAGCAAGCGAAGGAGCCTGGGGGCCACCGGGTTCCATGGCCCGTGCAAACTGTTATGGATCCGGGTGGTGGAACCTCTGTGCTGCGGTGCAAGGAGGGACCAGAGGGGCGTAACTAGGTATCACCTCGGACTGACCAAGGTTGTACGGCGGCTCAGTCGACTCCGTGACCAGGGAAGGACCGAGCAGAGGGACCAGGTGCTACTCTGGGCCAGACCTTGTATGAGAGCAGGTGACTCCCACGGGTCAGAAGGCAGGGACTGATCGGTACAGCAGATGAGCACGGCAGGCAGGCTGACGGGTGATCCGGGTAGACAGACTGGCAGACACGGCAGGTAACTGGTAGGAGCCTCCAGGTAGACTGACAGATAGGCATGACAGGTTACTGGTACATTCTCCGGGAAGGCAGGCAAGCCAGGCCCATAGACAGACTGGCGGATTTGGATCGTAGGCAGACCGTCAGGTTGGAGAGTACACTTGGCAGGTGGAGATAGGGAGTTAGGCTGGCGGACTGGACTGGTAGTCAGGCTGGTGGACTGGACTGGTAGTCAGGCTTGTGGACTGAACTGGTAGTCAGGCTTGTGGACTGAACTGGTAGTCAGGCTGGCGGACTGGACTGGTAGTCAGGCTGGCGGACTGGACTGGTAATCAAGCTGGCGGACTGGGCTGGTAGTCAGGCTAGCAGCGGGACCTGAGGGCTGAAGCAGAGTTTAGGGCACAAAGCTACAACCTTCCACGGGCACCTCCATTTTGGAGGAGGTGCCTTTTATATGAGAGGTCCTCCGGCCATTGGCCGGGGACTCCTTAGGACGGCGCCCGCGGCCCCTTTAAGAGGGAGGGAGCGCGCGCCCTAAGCACAGTGCCCGGGAAGCTGCGCGCGCCGGCAGCAGCAGGAGCGCCGGCGAACGCCGGGTGTTACGCTCACGCCCGGACTGACTGGCGTGAGCGTGGTTAGTGATCCCAGTGGACCATGAACCGAGGAGTGCCTGGAGGGACGTAACTAAGTATCAACTAGGTCCGACCAAGGTCACACGGCAGCTCAGTCGACTCCGTGAACCAGGGAGGAACCGAGCAGAGGGACCAGGTGCTACTCCAGGTCAGACCCCGGTCACAGCTGTTGACCCACAGCGGGGATGCAGAAACAGGCAGGTTAGGCTGGCATACAGACAGGTGGGTACTGGCACGCACGGCTGGTATGAAGACAGGTGGGTATTGGCAAACACGGCAGGTATGCAGACAGGTGGGCACTGGCAGGCACGGCTGGCATTCAGACAGGTGGGCACTGGCAGGCACGGCTGGCATGCCGACAGGCGGCTACTGGCAGGTAGGAACGCAGGCAGGATAGGGACCAGTACAGACTGGGACACAGGAACGGAGCCGCAGGTGCGGTAGACAGCAGAGCAGAGCGAAACCACAGATGCGGTGAACAGGCAGAGCAGAGCGAAACCGCCAATGCGGTGAACAAGCAGAGCGGAGTGAAACCGCCGGTGCGGTGAACAAGTAGAGCAGAACAGAGCAGAAGGTGCAGGCAGACAGGACAGGGCTCTGTTCACATGGAACAGACTGGAAAATACAGGAAGATAGTTAGAACACAGGAGGTAGATACGGAGGCAGGGAAAAGGGACAAGCAGAACCAAATACACACAAGATACTTATTATAAAGTAGCGAGTGGACACAAAACTCACAAACAGAAGTACAGAGGCAACGAGTTGGAGTTAGGTGCAGGTTCAGACACTGCAGGAAAAGGGAAGGTTCGGACATAGAGACAAGACAGGTAACGGGCTAGGACACTGTTCAGACAGGAACTGAACCAGGAACAAGATACAGGAACGAGCCTGGGAACTCAGCCCCCAGGGAGGCGGAACAGACAAGATACAGGACAGGACCTGGCAAATCAGTTGCACAGAACAGGCTGAATGAAAGTGTTGCTCAGGCACCTCCTACTGGGTGGAGGGGGTTTAAGTATCCAGTGACTCACAGCAATAGGCTGGGGACGCATTAGGACTGTGCACACTGTAGCTTTAAGAATCAGGAAGTAACAGCGCTGCCGCCCTAAGCCTGCAGACAAGAGACATACAAACAGCAGGTACTGGAGCAAAGTGTGCAGCCTGGCCTGATAGGTAAGATTGCGGTCTTGCATGGTGGGAGGTGGTAAGCCATGCAAGCACGCTGCCAGGGATGTTACACCGGGAGGGGAGCGTGGCGGTAAGAGGGGCAGAGACGCCGACACTACAGCACGTATGTTATATATGGCAAGAAAATTGATAGCCCAAAAAATGAATTGCAAATCAGGAGCGTAAGATATCAGAATTTATTGATAAAGTTAACTGGCTAGTAAATTTGGAAAAAGGCATATACCTAAAAAGAGATGCTAACTCTAAATTTGAGAAGATATGGATTGATGGCTCTGGTTTGACAACTAAGGAACTGAGATTTCGCCTCGGTTTGCTTTGAGTTACATTGATATAATGCCTCAAATTAAACTTCTTTGAAAATTAATAAAAATGTTATTAGTACTTCCACAAATTATATGTAATTGGATTGACTATTGTTACTATGTTCAAATATTTGTTCATCTAATTATGCTGGTTTTGCACAGCCAAGATGTATAATTATTTAATATAAATAATGCTTCTTAAGGTTGGGGGTGGAGAACTGTGTTTCTCCAATGTTTGTCTGGTTGTTGTTGTTTTTTTTTATTTTTACCTTTGTGAAAATCTTTATAAAAATGAATAAAAAACATTTGATTTAAAAAAAAATAAGATACGCCAGATTCTTATGGTCCGTGTAGATGACCACCAGATGGACTGCGCCCGCCAGCAGGTATCGCCACTCTTCCAAAGCCATCTTAATGGCGAGTAACTCCCGGTCACCGATGGAGTAGTTACGCTCTGGAGTGGAGAAGGCCTTAGAGAAGAAACCGCAGGACACTCGGCGACCCGAGGAAGACTTTTGAGTGAGTACAGCCCCTAACAAGGATGTGTTCACCTCTAGGAATAGACATTGCAGAACGGGAGCAGTGGAGAAGGACCGTTTCGGATAGCGGAAGACCTCCTCAGCCTCAGAGGACCAGTTCTTTGGATCGGCTCCTTTTCGGGTCATGTCAGAGATGGGAGCGGTAAGAGAAGTGAGGAATGAATTATCGATAATAGTTAGCAAAGCCAAGGAATCTCTGAATTGCTTTGACTCCAAAGGGCAGCGGCCATGTATGGATGGAAGAGACTTTCTCAGGATCCATCCTGAGTCTGGTATATGAGATAACGTAACCCAAGAAGGGAAGGGCGGCTGTTCAAAAGCGCATTTCTTATACTTGGCGTAGAGTTGATTCTCCCTAAGATGCTGAAGAACATGCCGAACTGCTCATCTGTGGGAGGCCACATCCGGGGAAAATACCAAAATATCGTCCAGATATACAACAACACAGGAATAAAGCCGGTTTCGGAAGATGTCACTGACGAACTCTTGAAAAACTGCCGATGCGTTACCGAGACCGAAGAGCATCACTTGGCATTCATAATGCCCCAGCATAAGGAGAAAGGATTACCAGCTTCATAAATAGTTAAAAAAATAGGTTTCTTTATTGTGCAAAAAGCTCTTTAAAAACAGATTCCATAGTCACATAGTGTAGCCAGGGCAACGCGTTTCGAACGCTAAAGATGTGTTCTTTGTCAAGACTGACTTGCAAATGGTATATAAACCATTGTTCACCAATTGCATACAAAATGGAAGTCACATGATACATAAATTTGCATACAAAAATATAAAACCAATTTGCAGAGTATATGCATAATATAAGCAATCACATGACAAAGAAGAAATCACATATGCATAGAAAAGTTACTCGCTATAATGGAACAGTAGTTCCCTCCGTAAATTTAGTCCATTTGGTTGGCAAGTATTCAGATGATACATCCAAAATGCTTCTCGATCAAGCAGGCGTCTCCTATTATCCCCGCCCCGAGGATCAAAGGTAAGTTTTTCAATGCCAAAGACCTGAAATGAGGATGTCTCTCTATTATGCTGCTCAATAAAATGTCTGGAGGCGCAAGAAATGTTATGATTAGTGACATTAAGAATATCAGAAAGATGTTCTGCCACTCGCTGTTTTAGTTTTCTTATAGTGCATCCCACATATAACAGATCACAACTGGCACATCTTATGATGTAAACCACATAATTACTGTTGCAATTCAGATAGCTTTTTATATTGTGTTTCACTAGAATCAGCATTAGTGAAGTTTTTAGTGATTTTTACATAGCGACAAATGCCGCATCTGGTGTAACCACACTTGTAAAACCCTTTACAATTAAGCCAGGTATGCCATTTTTGTAGATTATTTGGGCAACTAGATGCCAATAGCCCCCCTATTGTTTGCGCTGTTTTTGCCACCACCAAAACTCCAGAATCAAGAATTTTAGATAATACAGTATCCTCATATAAAATAGGAAGGTGTTTCAGTATTATATTTTTAATCAGTTGAAATTGTGAACTATATCTAAAGGAAATAACATTTCGATTTTTATGTGCTGTAATATCATTGCAATTAATAATTGCCCTAGACAGATCATAAGATCCAGTCTATTTTTACTGTCCACAATTTTTTCTGCTCTCTTTAAAGACCAATCCGGATAACCCCTAGATTTCAGTTTATTTTTACACCTGATGAATTCTTCATCCAATTTATTTGCATTGTTACAGTTACATTTGATTCTTGTCAGTTCCCCCACAGGTATAGCTTTTATAGTATGGCGCGGATGTCCGCTTTTGGCATGTAGAATGGTATTCCCAGATATGGGTTTGGAAAATGTGGAAGTAGTGATGGAACCGTCAAGAATCTCCAATTTTAGATCAAGAAATGATATACACTTAGAATCAAAGGTGTGAGTGAAAGAAAGATTGAATTCATTGTTATTTAAATACTTGATGAATTCCGGTATGGCAGACACATCCCCACTCCAAATAAAGATCAAATCATCGATGTATCTGCTATACCAGAAAACATCACGAGCCCATGGATTAGCGAAGGTGTACAATGCAACATATTCCCAATGGGACATTACCATATTTGCCAACGATGGGGAATAGCTAGATCCCATGGATACTCCTCTACATTGGAGATAAAATTCCTGATTGTACATAAAAAAATTATTAGTCATAAGATATTGTGTACAAGACAAAAGATAATTGATTAAATCCAAGGTATAATTACTAGGAAAAGGAAAAAAATTAATTACTATACCTATTAAGATGGAAATCCAGTGCTTGCAGAGCGACATCATATGGTATACTTGTGTACAAAGACACTACATCACACCCCAACCATATGTATCCCTCCTGCCATGTGATATTTGTTAATTGGTCCAGAACGTCTCTTCAATCTTTAAGAAAACCTGCAGATCTTTGCACTAGTGGTTGAAATAATGTATCCATCCAATTACCAAGATGTTCTGTAACAGAATTAATATTAGAAATGATTGGCCTCATTGGGGGGGGGGGGGGGTTGATGCCCTTGTGTGTCTTGGGTAGACCATATAAAAGTGGTAGCATGGGATGCTCAACAATGAGAAAGTCTTTTTGTTTAGCTGTAATAACCCCTAAAACAAAACCTTAGTTTATTATAGCATGGGTTGTTATTTTGTAATCTGTGGAAGGATTTGATGGAATTTTCGTGTAAGTAGTTGTATCAGACAAAAGCTCCAACATTTGGTTGTGATACGTCTGCATCCATAACTACTACTAGTCCGCCTTTATCTGACATCTTAATAGACATCCTCCATCCGTTTTAGTTCCTGTAATGCCTTCATTTGTTTTTTGTTCAAATTACTTTTTGAGCTGTTATTTTCCACCTGCATATGGAGATTTTTTAGTTCACGTTGAATAGTTTCCTGGAATTTATCCATTGCTCCCGTTCTCGATTGTATAGGATTAAAAAAAGGATTCCGCCCTGAAAAAAACTCTGCTGAACTGATGCTAGGTTGTGGAGAGCGATTTTCCTTTTTTCCTTTTCCTAGTAATTATACCTTGGATTTAATCAATTATCTTTTGTCTTGTACACAATATCTTATGACTAATAATTTTTTTATGTACAATCAGGAATTTTATCTCCAATGTAGAGGAGTATCCATGGGATCTAGCTATTCCCCATCGTTGGCAAATATGGTAATGTCCCATTGGGAATATGTTGCATTGTACACCTTCGCTAATCCATGGGCTCGTGATGTTTTCTGGTATAGCAGATACATCGATGATTTGATCTTTATTTGGAGTGGGGATGTGTCTGCCATACCGGAATTCATCAAGTATTTAAATAACAATGAATTCAATCTTTCTTTCACTCACACCTTTGATTCTAAGTGTATATCATTTCTTGATCTAAAATTGGAGATTCTTGACGGTTCCATCACTACTTCCACATTTTCCAAAACCATATCTGGGAATACCATTCTACATGCCAAAAGCGGACATCCGCGCCATACTATAAAAGCTATACCTGTGGGGGAACTGACAAGAATCAAACGTAACTGTAACAATGCAAATAAATTGGATTAAGAATTCATCAGGTGTAAAAAAAAAATTGAAATCTAGGGGTTATCCGGATTGGTCTTTAAAGAGAGCAGAAAAAATTGTGGACAGTAAAAATAGACTGGATCTGATTGATCTGTCTAGGGCAATTATTAATCGCAATGATATTACAGCACATAAAAATCGAAATGTTATTTCCTTTAGATATAGTTCACAATTTCAACTGATTAAAAATATAATACTGAAACATCTTCCTATTTTATATGAGGATACTGTATTATCTAAAATTCTTGATTCTGGAGTTTTGGTGGTGGCAAAAACAGCGCAAACAATAGGGGGGCTATTGGCATCTAGTCGCCCAAATAACCGACAAAAAAGGCATACCTGGCTTAATTGTAAAGGGTTTTACAAGTGTGGTTACACCAGATGCGGCATTTGTCGCTATGTAAAAATCACTAAAAACTTCACTAATGCTGATTCTAGTGAAACACAATATAAAAAGCTATCTGAATTGCAACAGTAATTATGTGGTTTACATCATAAGATGTGCCAGTTGTGATCTGTTATATGTGGGATGCACTATAAGAAAACTAAAACAGCGAGTGGCAGAACATCTTTCTGATATTCTTAATGTCACTAATCATAACATTTCTTGCGCCTCCAGACATTTTATTGAGCAGCATAATAGAGAGACATCCTCATTTCAGGTCTTTGGCATTGAAAAACTTACCTTTGATCCTTGGGGCGGGGATAATAGGAGACGCCTGCTTGATCGAGAAGCATTTTGGATGTATCATCTGAATACTTGCCAACCAAATGGACTAAATTTACGGAGGGAACTACTGTTCCATTATAGCGAGTAACTTTTCTATGCATATGTGATTTCTTCTTTGTCATGTGATTGCTTTTACTATGCATATACTCTGCAAATTGGTTTTATATTTTTGTATGCAAATTTATGTATCATGTGACTTCCATTTTGTATGCGATTGGTGAACAATGGTTTATATACCATTTGCAAGTCAGTCTTGACAAAGAATGCATCTTTAGCGTTCGAAACGCGTTGCCCTGGCTACACTATGTGACTATGGAATCTGTTTTTAAAGAGCTTTTTTCACAATAAAGAAACCTATTTTTTGAACTATTCATGAAGCTGGTAATCCTTTCTCCTTATGCTGTGGAACTACTGCGAATGGTTCATCGCACCTTGCTTCAGGACGTCATTGCTCAGGTGAGCTGGTGTTACCTTATTACTTATTCATAATGCCCATCCCTGGTGTTGAAGGCCGTCTTCTACTCGTCTCCCCTGCTGTAGCGTCGGCGTCCCTGCCCCCTGCTAGGCAGGGACGCCGTTCCCCTCACCTCTCCGCTCCGTGCCCGGCGGCTTCCTCCCGCTCTGCTGGCAGCGCGCGCTGCTTCCCGGCCTCTGTGCTTAGGGCGCGCGCGCTCCCCCTCTCTTAAAGGGGCCGGGCGAGCCGTCCTAAGGAGTCCCCGGCCAATGGCCGGAGGACCTCTCCATATATAAGGCACCTCCTCCAAAATGGAGGTGCCCGAGCAATGTTGTTGCAAAGCCTTCACTCTGCTTCAGCCCTCAGGTCCCGTTACCAGTTACCTGCCAGTCACCTGCCAGAATCCTGCTTGTTACCTGCCAGTCACCTGCCAGATTCCTGCCTGTTACCTGCTTGATACCTGCCTGATATCCGCTTACCTGCTTGCAAGCCTGCGGTCCGACGGTCTGCCTTCCGACACCTGTCAGTCTGTCTATGGACCAGCCTGCTCGCTCACCTGGGAGCGCTCACCTGGAGGCTCTGCCGTCACTTGCCGTGACCACCTGCCTGTCCAGAGACTCTTGCCCGCTCACCTGGGAGCGTCCACCTGCTACCTGTCTGCTAGTCTACCTGGAGGTTCTGCCGTCACTTGCCGTGACCACCTGCCTGTCCAGAGACTCTCTCCCGCTCACCTGGGAGCGCTCACCAGCCACCTGCCTGCTGTCCCTTTTCCCAGAGACTGTCCCTGTCACTTGCAGTGAGTACCTGCCCCTCTACCCAGAGACTGTCCCTGTCACTTGCCGTGACTACCTGCCCTTCTACCCATTGACTGTCCCTGTCACTTGCCGTGACTGCCTGCCCTTCTTCCCAGAGACTGTCCCTGTCACTTGCCGTGACTACCTGCCCGTCTTCCCTGGGAGCCACCCGCCTCCTTACAAGGACCGCCCCCTTGTATAGTTGCTCAGAGGTTCCACCTCCCAGACCCGTTACACCTGCGAATGCGGATTAGATTATAGGAGCCTCTTAAATCTAATTTAGTGAATATCCTGGCACCCCTTAACTGATCAAACAACTCAGGGATTAGTGGGATAGGGTATTTATTCTTCACCGTGATCTGGTTGAGACCCCGATAGTCTATACAGGGTCGAACTGATCTGTCTTTCTTCTTGATGAAGAAAAACCTGGCCCCTGCGGGAGAGGAGGACTTCTGAGTGAACCCCCTGCCCAAATTCTCCCGAATGTATTCCAACACAGTTTGAGTCTCCAGGAATCAAGTCAATAGGGCAGTCATACGGCTTGTGAGGCGGCAAAGTCTCTGCTTCCTTTTTGTCTAATACATTGGCAAAGGACCAATAGGCGGATGGCAAACTGGGCAGCAATGCTGGGAAAGACAGGGCCTTAGTCGGACTTACAGGGGCCAGACAATTCTCACGACAGGAATGTCCCCAGCAGAGCACCTCTCCAGTCCTCCAATTCAACACAGGCTTGTGTTGTCGTAGCCATGATAGGCCTAAGAGAAAGGCATGAGACATGTGGGTAAGGACATAGAAGGCAATCTCAGTATGAAGCATCCTGATACAGACCTCTCCCGAAGAGTTCTCCCATCGACAGATGTTATTGCCAGAGGGTTTTTGAGAGAACGAACTGGGATTTGGATTTGGAAGCGATCTACTACAGCCTGGAGGATAAAATTTCCTGCTGCCCCGGAATCCAAATACGCAGTCTCAATGGGATTCACTGGTTGTCATGGCCACAGTAAGGGTCAGGGCTAGAAAGGTGTCTTTTCCGTCTAGGGAGGCCTCTCCCACCAACCCTAGACGCTGGAGTTTTCCATCCTCACCAGACAGACGCGAATGAAGTGACCCATGTCTCCACAATACAGGCACTGGCCTTTAGCGGGGCGTCCCTCTGTCGCTGATTAGCGAGGGCAAAGCGGTCGACCAGCATGGGTTTAGATGGGGCCTCGACTTCTTGATACTAGATCCCAACTGATTATAAATTTGCAAAATATCATCAATGATTTTTCAAACATGGTGCCGGTCTTCTCTTTGTCTCTGAGACCAAGGCCAGATTCTCTACCAATTGTACCCTGCGCAGGGCACAAAGGGGGGAGTAAAGGATCAAATATTTCATCAAATTTTGATCCAATCAATAAATGTAACGACAAGTCTAAAATAATGAGAAAATGCTAACGTACAATTATTAAAAGTGCATCCCTAGTAATGGAACAGTTTAAGAGATCCAGACATAAGGAAGTATGTTCTGTTAGGGGCCTGTCAGGAACTCCACAGGGACAACACAGGGGAGATCACGCAATATCTCACCGTTGCCGTCACTCTGTCAGTATTTTGTCCAGAATCGCAAGCTCACGATCCAGACTACTCGTTACGTGGATATCAGCAAGCGACCAGTGAGAGTATGGCGTCACACCTCGGGATTCCAACGCATGGAATCCATGTTTACGCCCCCGTACCATCACTGTCAGCTTCACGATAGCCCGATTATTATTCTCTGCCACCACCGGCAGAGTTTGAAATATAATACAGGCCTGGCCGGACTCCTGCGTTTTGGTAGGGTATATGGCTTCAGGGAAGGGAGCGATTATAGGACAAAAGAAACAGAACTATAAAATTTTATATTTAATCCAAAAGGGAGGCGGCAGTGTTTAAGAAAAAAAAATATATACAAGAATGTTACAAAGGAGACATTAAAATACATAAGCAGTTACATAAAATAAACAGGATAAAAGAAGACAACTTACACTATACGATCGCAGAGACTATTCAATATAGGTGGAGGAGGGGCTCCCCAGTTAGATTTGAGCGTTATCAAACGCGACCCGCTGGGTATAATCCTTATACCCCCCTGGAAATGAGTGCTCCTTTAATGTTCATGGGTTCTCTTATACTTAAGAGGAGATTTACCCACACGTCCCTTGTGGTGACATCATGTGGGTTGATCTCCAGCCTGTACATTTTTATTAAAAACACTAACTTCTGTGATAACTCATCGCGTGTAGATCGCAGAAACTTGCAAATGACACCATTTTCCCCGTTATGATTTTACCTTAATTTAGAGACCACACATCGCATAGTTGCAGTCTGCTATTCTGGGGTTTTTGCACTACAGCTCTCCAGAGGGGCCTACGACTATGAAAAAGTAAGCATCTTGTTTCTTAGCTGTCCCTGCCACCAAAAATATGGGTCCCGTTATTGTCAGAATTACGGAACATCAGCTATTCCATATTTCATATCGGAATCGACGTGGCTGGAGATCTCTTTTTTAAGCTCGGGAAAGCAAACCTTCCCAGTTACAAATTATTGCAAACCTGGCACTAATTTCCCCCTGTGTGTGCCAGAGACAAGAGGCTTGCAATTTAAGTACCCTAGTGACACCTCTTGGCTGGCATTTGTTTGTTTTTTTGTTTGTTATTTGGCTGTGGGTGATAATTTGCAGGAAGACACTGTAGATTGTCATCTCTGGACTGTGTTAATTGGGGCTTTGTGCTGAGATTTTTATGGAGACAGCTTGGTACTGACAAAAGGGAGAAATGGTCAATATCCATGTCACGGAAATATGGAAGAACATTTTCCTGACATCAATATCTCCCTGACAGAGCCCTAAATCAAGCATGGCATCCCTTAGATGTTATGCCTGTGCTGGCTCTGGTCATACTGCCAGGTACTGCAAATGGTCAGGTACAAGGAGAGAGAGGAAATATTGCTGAATGGGTAAATTTTGCCACCCTAGGAAGGGCTTGATTTAAAGGGAACCTGTCATGTCCTAGCTACTATCTATACTGCCCCCATTTCTTTGTTAGTGATGAAATGTGCATCACTAACAAGCTTTTTTGATTAAAATTGGTGGTGTTATAATGATTTTATGACCTTTTATATACTTTGTCCTACCTGCTCATTTTCAGACATAGGGGTGTGATTCTGCTATTCAGTCATGAGTGGCGCCGCATTCAGTCACGGCTGGCGCCGCCCACGTATTTGAATATTGCTATCGGCAAGCGTTATTATTGTGGGATGCATGCGCATTTCTACATGTCCGGCCGCTGTTCCAGCGTCTGCGCAGTGAGGCTTTGTGGTTACCAGCTTCACTGTGCATGCTCTGTGTTCCCGCGCGTGGCAAGTGAGTCTATGTAGTTCGCAGCTTCACTGCGCATGCGCTATGACCCTCTGTTCCCCACGCGTGCACAGTGAGGCTGTGTGGTTACCAGCTTCACTGCGCACGCACTATGTCCCCTCATGTGCGCAGTGGAGCTTTGTGGTTACCAGCTTCACTGCGCATGCGTGGGGAGCCACAGGTCACAGCGCATGCGCAGTGAAGCTGGTAATCACACAGCCTCACTGTAGATAGTAGCTAGGACATGACAGGTTCCCTTTAAACTCAATACATCCAGGTGCAGCAGAGTTTCTAATAGACCTGTACTCTTTCTTTCTTATTAGTTTATTTTACTTTTCTGTTGTTTGCTAGGTTTGGTCTTTTATTATTTAAATTTATGGTTAGACCTGTGAGGCTCAGACAGGTGGCAGAAAGGCCTTATATGAGTTTCAATGTGAATGCAATTTACAACAGAATGTGTTAGTGTGCTGGTTGTTCTCTGTTTTCTATCAGACCCCATGTGAAGTCTTATTTTAGCTCCAGTTTTTCTATAGGGTTTTTCATATAGGAGTAGCACTGATCGCAGGATGTTTTCTTTTTGGTTTTCTGTGCATTTTGGATTGAATAAAGGGTGTTGATTACGTGAACTAAGACAGGCAGAGAAGCATGGACAGATAACTGAATTAAGTTATACTGTGTGCTTAGACCTTGAAGTTTGGACGGATAACATGGTTTTGTTTAAAACTTGATGCAGGATACAACTAAAAACAGAAGTAGCTGTGAGGGTTGGATGTTACTCTTTTGAATTGTGAAAAACTGGAAGGGGTGTCTGTATAGGAAACAGAAGCAATTGACTAGGAGCAGACTAAAGGAAAATTGCATTTATTTTGTGGGGTTCAAGAGAATCAAGGCATTACCTATTCAATAGGAACATGCTGGGCAGCTCAGGAAAGGTTAACAGTGGGAGGTCACCCTGAAAGGTGTTACGGATCCGGGTGGTGGAACCTCTGTGCTGCGGTGCAAGGAAGGACCAGAGGGGCAAGACTAAATATCTACTCAGCTTGACCAGGGTCGCACGGCGGCTCAGTCGACTCCGTGAACCAGGGAGGGACCAAGCAGAGGGACCAGGTGCCACTCTGGGACCTACCTTGTATGAGAGCAGGTGACTCCCACAGGTCAGAAGGCAGGAACAGACTGGTACAGCGGAAGAGCATGGCAGGCAGGCTGACGGGTGGTCCAGGTAGTCCGGCAGGCTGATTCGGCTGATAGCCAGACAGGTGCTCCGTGTAGGCAAGCTAATGGGAACAACAGATAACAGGCAGGTGCTTCCAGGTAAGCAGGCAGGTGTTATGTTCTGCTACCAAAGCTAAGGAAAGAGAGGAGATCTGTCCCTACTATAGGACTCAGCTGAATCCCTACGATGTAACAGGGAACCTGATCCTGCGATCAGACCTGCTAAAGTCCTAATCTAGTCTGTACGGAGACCTATAGATGTGGGGAGGGAATCCCTACAAGTACTAAGGACTGGGAGAAATATGGGACACCTCCTAACAGAAATAGTAGCAGACAGACGAACAAACAAAATAGATAGAACATAGAGGTCCGTAGACCAAGCAAACTAACAGAGTTAGATACAGAGCACAGGCTAGCTAGAAAGTAGATATACAATGAAGTCCAGCAAAGCCAGAAGGGCGGAGCAGGATTAAATAGGCCAACAAGGTCATGTGACCAGCAAAGGAAAAAAGACCTAAGAGCAAGGTTCTAACAGTACCCCCCCTTCTAAGAGGATCCTCCGGATCCCCTAGGACCAGGCTTATCAGGAAATCTCCTGTGAAAAGCTCTGATAAGTCTGGACGCGGAAACATCATCTGACCTCACCCAAGAGTTATCCTCGGGTCCGAAACCTTTCCAGGCCACAAGATACTGCAAACTACCTCTATACCGTCTAGAGTCAAGGATGCGAGAAATTTCATATTCCCCGTCCTCCACCACCGGAGGAACAGAGGCAGAGGCGTCACCATCCGACACAACAGCTTTTTTTAACAGAGAGACATGAAAGACCGGATTAATTCTCCAGGAGGTAGGAACCTCCAACCTAACAGCAGATTGGTTGACAACCTGAAGCACCTTAAAGGGCCCTACAAACTTGGGACCCAATTTCTTAGAAGGAATCCTCAACCGCAGATTCCTAGAGGACAACCAAACCATGTCACCAACAGCGAACAAAACCTCCTGTCGTTTCCTATCAAAGTAGTCTTTAGATTTTCTGTTGGCCTCCTGAAGATTACCACGCACATCCGTCCAAACTCTTTCCAAATCACCGGAAAAATTCTCCTCCTCAGGCACGGCAGATCCCAACTTGGAGAACGACCCAAACGACGGATGTCTCCCAGAACAACAAAAAAAAGGCGAACAACCAGCAGAAGAAGATGTATGATTGTTCAGAGCAAATTCGGCAAGTGGCAGAAACTCAGACCACCCCTCTTGATTGTCTGCCACAAAACAACGCAAGAACTGCTCAACATCCTGGTTTTTCCTTTCTGTCTGGCCATTAGATTCAGGATGATATCCGGACGAAAACGACAAATGAATTCCCAACCTGTCACAAAAGGCACGCCAAAAACGAGCCACGAACTGAGGACCCCTATCAGAAACAATGTCAGTAGGAACGCCATGAAGTCTGACAATTTCCTTGACAAAGGCCTTAGCGAGAGTTTTAGCGCAGGGCAGTTTGACGAAGGGAACCAAGTGACACATCTTGCTAAAACGGTCCACGACCACCCAGATGACAGTAAAACCCTCAGAGGGGGGAAGGTCAGTTATAAAGTCCATAGCCAAATGTGTCCAAGGAGCACTGGGGACCTCCAAAGGACAAAGCAACCCCGCAGCAGGAGTATGTGAGGACTTAGATCTAGCACATATAGTACATTGGCGCACCCACTTAATGACTTCCTTCTGCCATCCAGGCCACCAAAAACTGCGACCCACCAGTCTCTTGGTCTCAGAGATTCCGGGATGACCTGCCAACCGAGATTCGTGACACTCAACAAACAAATCTCTCCTAAAGGTCCCAGGCACAAACAACCTCCCATGAGGAGTGTTAGATGGGGCATTCTCCTGAGCTTTAAGAATCTCATCTTCCAAAACGGAGTCTAAAGCAGCTATCACAACACCTTCTTGTAAAATGTTTTCCTCTTTCTCAGCACCGACTATGGGAGAAAAACTGCGAGACAAGGCATCCGCCTTAACATTCTTAGTACCAGGGATGTAAGTAACAGAGAAATTAAACCGCGAGAAAAACAGTGCCCACCTAGCCTGACGGGCATTCAGGCGCTTGGCAGCATCAAGATATATCAGATTTTTATGATCCGTAAGAACCTGAACGGGAAATTCCGCACCTTCCAAGAAGTGGCGCCAGTGTTCAAATGCGAGTTTAATAGCCAATAATTCCCGATTACCAATATCGTAATTCAGTTCAGTCTCCGAAAATTTTTTTGAAAAAAAGGCACAGGGATGTAATCCATCCCCGTTATCCTGAGACAATACTGCGCCAACCCCCACAGAGGAAGCATCAACCTCAACCAAAAACGGCCTAGTAACATCAGGCTGCATAAGGATGGGAGCAGAGGTGAACCTCTCCTTGAGATACACAAAAGCTTCAATGGCCTCAGAAGACCACTGAACCGCATCAGCACCTTTCCTGGTGAGATCAGTCAGAGGTTTGACAATACTAGAAAATTTTTTTATGAATTTTCTATAGTAATTGGCGAAACCCAAAAACCTCTGTATCGATTTCAAACCAATAGGCCTAGGCCATTCCTGCACAGCCTGAACCTTAACCGGATCCATCTCAAAACCTTTGCTGGAGATAATGTAGCCCAAAAAACTAATTCTCTGTACAGCGAACTCACATTTCTCCAGCTTAGCAAAAAGCGAATTGTCCATTAATAACTGTAATACCTCACGCACGCTCCGCCAATGAGACTCCAGATCTGGCGAATAAATCAAAATGTCATCCAAATACACAACCACATTTTTACCGATCAAAGGTCTAAGGATGTCATTAATCAGATTCTGAAAAAATGCAGGAGCATTAGTAAGACCAAAAGGCATAACCAGATTCTCAAAATGACCCACAGGAGTGTTAAAAGCAGTCTTCCATTCATCACCCTCCTTCATGCGCAACAGATTGTATGCCCCCTTAAGGTCAATTTTAGAGAACCACTTGGCCCCCAATAACTGGTTAAACAGATCAGGAATCAATGGCAGTGGGTAAGGATTGCGTACCGTAATTTTGTTAATCTCACGAAAATCCAGACAAGGACGTAAACTGCCGTCCTTTTTTTTACAAAAAAAAATCCAACCGCCACAGGAGACTTAGAGGGCCTAATGTGACCGGCGGCCAAACTTGTCTGTATGTATTCCTCCAAAGCCTTCCTCTCAGGAATAGTAAGGTTAAATAAACGACTTTTAGGAAGAGTCGCTCCAGGGACAAATTCAATAGAACAATCATAGTCTCTATGGGGAGGCAAAACCTGCGATTCTTTCTCAGAAAAAACTCTCCAAAAATCCTGAATAGGAACAGGCAATTCTCCCCTATCCAAAGCTGCAATACGCCCGTTACAACACTTGTCATAACATTTATGGCTCCAGGATTTAATTTCACTGGTAGACCAATCCAGTACAGGATTGTGAAATTTTAACCAGGGCAAACCCAATATTACTGGAGAAGGCAAGTTATTCAACACTACCAAATCCAATATCTCATGGTGAACACCATTAATAGTGAGAGGAAATTCACTGACCTTGAGAGTAATATTCTTCAAAGGGGAGCCATCCACAGAAACCACAGAAATGGGGGATGATAAAGGTTCAGGTTTTAAATTGAGTTTTTCCACGAATCCCCCATCAATTACATTCAGTGTAGACCCGCAATCAACAAACACCCGAAATTCCATTAATTTTTCCTGAGCAATCGTGGAAGCAGCTAAAAATATACCCTTGGAATTTAAACAGGCAATACGGGCGTGACTGACCATTTTTTTTTCTTTCTTCATACGAAGCTCACAGCCTTTAATCAAATGACCAGATTTTCCGCAATAGAAACACAAGCCTTCCGAAAAACGACGGTCTTTTTCTTGAGAGCGAGGTGCCACCGATCCAATCTCCATCGGTTCACCACTGTTAGTACACACATTATCATAACCAGAAACTGACATAGCAGAGGATTTGCTCTCATTAACCCTAGCACGCAGTCTTCTATCCACCCGTATAGCTAATTGCATAGCCTGTTGCAAATCCTCAGGTGTAGGATAAGCAATTAGCAGGTCTTTAACCCTTTCACTGAGCCCAGCAAGAAATAGACTTTTCAGAGCAGAATCGTTCCACCCTGTTTGAGTGGACCAACGACGAAAATGAGTACAATATTTTTCCACATTACCTGATCCTTGTTTTAAACGTCTCAACTCAGTCTCAGCTGATGCCACACGGTCAGGATCATCATATAATAGTCCTAAAGTAGAAAAAAAACTATCCACTGATCTGAAGCATGTATCACTAGGTTGCAAAGAAAAGGCCCACTCCTGAGGCTCTTTGCGCAAAAGTGACATTATGAACCCTACGCGCTGGGATTCATCCCCAGAGGACTTGGGTCTCAAACGAAAATACAATAAGCAAGCATTTTTAAATGAAAAAAATTCTCGATGTTCACCAAAAAATAAATCCGGCAAACATACCTTAGGCTCCAAGAAATATGCTCCAGGACAGTTACTCACGTGCTGACGGAGCTCGGCCACTTCCAGAGAGAGTCCCTGCAGGTGTTTAGCCAAATCCTGAACCGACACCATGATGGAACAAAAAAAAATCTTTCCTTAGAGAATTTGCAGGCTGTACTTACTGTTATGTTCTGCTACCAAAGCTAAGGAAAGAGAGGAGATCTGTCCCTACTATAGGACTCAGCTGAATCCCTACGATGTAACAGGGAACCTGATCCTGCGATCAGACCTGCTAAAGTCCTAATCTAGTCTGTACGGAGACCTATAGATGTGGGGAGGGAATCCCTACAAGTACTAAGGACTGGGAGGAATATGGGACACCTCCTAACAGAAATAGTAGCAGACAGACGAACAAACAAAATAGATAGAACATAGAGGTCCGTAGACCAAGCAAACTAACAGAGTTAGATACAGAGCACAGGCTAGCTAGAAAGTAGATATACAATGAAGTCCAGCAAAGCCAGAAGGGCGGAGCAGGATTAAATAGGCCAACAAGGTCATGTGACCAGCAAAGGAAAAAAGACCTAAGAGCAAGGTTCTAACAGCAGGTGGGCATGGCAGGTAAAGGCAGGCAAGCGGGCACGGCAGGTAACAGGCAGGTGCTTCCAGGTAAGCAGGCTGGCAGGCATGGCAGGTAACTGGCAGGTGCTTCCAGGTAAGCAGGCAGGCACGGCAGGTAACAGACAGGTGCTTCCAGGTAAGCATGCGGGCAGAGCCCATAGATAGACTGGCAGACTGGACTGAAGGCAGACTGTCGGGCTGGAAAGTAGTCAGACTGGCGGACTGGACTGAAGATCAGACTGGCGGACAAGACTGACTTGCAGAGGACCTGAGGGCTGAAACAAAGTAAGTATCATAGAACAACAACCTTGCACGGGCACCTCCATATTGAAGGAGGTGCTTTAAATAGGGAGAGTCCTCCAGCCATTGGCCGGGGACTTTTTAGGACGGCGCGCGTGGCCCCTTTAAGAGGAAGGGAGTGCACGCGCCCTAAGCACAGTGCTCGGGAAGCTGCGTGCACCAGCAGCAGCAGCAGCAGGGAGGCCAGAAGACGCCGGAGCAGGATCGCGGCGGTAAGAGGGACGGCGACTCTGCCTTGCAGAGGGCAGAGAAGCCGATGCTACAAAAGCATAAAGAATGAGTGGGTTTGATGGGACAGGGAAACAAAAAATAAGGCAAGGTTATCCAGTGCCAGGATGTGGATTAACTGCAACGGTACAAGTCCCAGGAGCGCATTGTTCCCTTAATCCCATTTTAGGTATAGATGTAGCAGAGCTTAGTGCTGAAGAACACCTATCACTCCTGAGAGAAGACTTGACCTTCACCCAGATAGCCCTGAGAGACACCAGAAGACCCCTCTTGTGTTTGGCACTGACCTGAAACATCTCCTCTCCGATTTCAGCCATGAGGAGGAGACTGTAATAAAGCCCCAAAGCTGCCTCTTCCTGTCATTGCCTCCTGGACGTAATCATATATATGCCTGACTGTTTCTGATTTGCAGGAGGATCAAAAGACTGTCTGCCCAACTGCACAGAAGTCAGGCTGAGCACCATGAGCTCAGCCGGAGACGAGGGTTAAGGACATAAAACAAATACAGTCGTTTACCCTAAATCCAATAAATATCGTGCATGTATGATTTGATGTAAATTTATGGGTTTTACTGTATACTGAATTTCCATGTGTGTGCATATAGTGCGGAACGACCTGTGGGGACAAAGTCACTGGTAAAGTGCTGGAGGGAAGATATGTTTCCCTGAGGCTGTTAGTTTCAGTGAACTAAAACCATTATGTTTTCTCCAGCATGTTATTTGTTGAGAGAGAGTGTTTTTTTGTGAATGACCATTGTGAAGGGTGGGAGGTCATTCACTATATCTCCACCTCAGGGTGTGGTCTGGGGAAGTTTAAATACTCAGTCAGCTGAGGCATTCAGATTTCAGAGTCTGGAAAAGTTAGCTCCAGAAGGGAGCTTGTGTTTGTTCCTGAACCATGTGGAGTTGCTGAACTCTCAGCAGGCGAATCCCTGCTCTTACAAGAACTGTGTTCTTTGTGTTATCTTTTTTGCTTTGTTTTCCTGTTTTGCCCAGCGGGCTGTGTTTATTTTCGCAGACTAAAGGTTGATTTATGCCACATTATAATAAACTAACCAAAGATTTAAAGAGACGGCGTACCTGTGTCTACCTCCGTGTGCAGCCGAGTGAGCGATCTTCCACACTGCACATGGACATACTCAGGTACACAGCAAGTGTGTTCATGTGAAGGTATTCATGCATTTTCAGTCGGCAGTGAACTCCAATTGCACATGGGTCAATGATCTGCATGTGCTCTATGAATCAGTAGTACACATGCTACTTTAGCTTAAGTCTATGCATGCATTCAAACCAAAGACTTATTTTGGAATGGTATTGTAATATGTGTTTTGCGTGAATGGGGAAATAGAGTGAGTTTCTCTAGGGACAGGTCCCCTCATTTTCTAAGGTATTTACCACTTCAACCCTAGCAATGGTAAAGTTCGTAAGGGATGGATTGAATGTTGGTTAGAATTAGACAATGTTCCTTCCCGTAGTTAACTTAGGTATTGCAACTCCACTCCCTACTCGAGAAATTCTGACCTATCTAGTAAAGATCAGCTTATCTAACCATGGAAGAAACTCATCAACCATCTTTAATCAAGACTACAGGCATGATGGACGTTGTGCCTGATGGAAGTCGTGCCTCTGCTGAAAGAATGCCTTGAGGCCCAACTACAGACTGTGACACCCGGCAGTCTCATCACGCCAGACATACGCAAAATCCTGCAGAATCAAGCTGCAGGAGAGTAATGGAAAGTCTGATAGGGTGAGGGGTGTATACAGGTTGACATTGGCCGACCTATAGACTGTGAGAGGGTGAAGCCATTCCAGAGTCTGAAGACGACTTTGGGATAGGTGAATACCTGAAGATTGGCAACGACATGATCACAGAGAAAGACACATCAATAAGACTTTGACAACAAAAGGACTTTGATTAAAGAAAAGAAGAAACTGGGTGTATTCTATACATGGAGACATTGAATTACGGTGAACTTCAGGGAAGAGCTAATGGCCACTTGGGGTGATGTCTAGATACCTAAGTGCAGAATTATACTTCATTCCATCCTGAACTGTCACAATTTATAAATAGGATTGAGTAGGCAAATAAATCCCAACACAACACTTAGCAAAAACTTCATTGTCGTGTTCTCGACAACAGGGGAATTGTGGAAAGGAAGTACCCCAAAATGTACATATGTATATACAGCGGGGGAAATAAGTATTTGATCCCTTGCTGTTTTTGTAAGCTTGCCCACTGACAAAGACATGAACAGTCTATAATTTTAAGGGTAGGTTAATTTTAACATTGAGAGATAGAATATCCCCCAAAAAAATCAAGAAAATCACATTGTATAAATTAGATAAATTTATTTCATTTTGCAGTGAGAAATAAGTATTTGATCCCCTACAAACCATTATGAGTTCTGGCTCCTACAGACCAGTTAGATGATGCTAATCAACTCATTACCTGCATTAAAGACAGCTGTCTTACATAGTCACCTTTAGGGTAAGTGCCCACGTACGTTTTACAAGCGTATATGCTGCGGAATTTCCGCAGCGTAAAAGCTTCAAAAATGCTTGGTAATCCGCACCCCATGGTCCTCAATGACAAGCCGCACTTTCAATGCCCATGCTGCGGATTTTTCCGCAGCGTTTATGCTGCGCTCAAAAATCCGCAGCATGTCCATTAATTTTGCGGACACGCAGCGTAATCGCCGCCATTGACTTGCATTGAGACGCATATAATCTGTGTCAGTACATTTGTGCACACGGATTATATGCGTTTCAATGTGCGGATGGTACCCAAGTCTGGAGGAGAGAAGACTCTCATCCAGACCCGGGTACCATAGAAACTGTGAAAAAAAGAATTTAAAATAAAAAATAAAGTTTATACTCACCTTCCGATGTCCTCCCGGTGTTATTTCTGCCGCGTCCGCTCTCTTGCAATGCTCCCGCTGTTGTGAAGGACCTGCCATGACGTCACTGAGTCATGTGACCCATCACATGGCTGAATGACGTCACCGCAGGTCCTTCACACCACTGCGAGCCACCCAACACACCGGACGCAGCAGAGAGAACACCGGGAGGACATCGGAAGGTGAGTATAAACTTTATTTTCTATTTTTTACCATTTTATTCTTTTTTTTAACTAACTTGGTCACACTACTATAAATCCATGCCGGTTGCATGGATTTATATAGTGTGAACAAGTTGTCAAGTACTTTTCCAAGAGATGATAAAATCGCTTGGAAAAGCGCTTGATAACCCGCATGCAGAAATACATGCAAAGACGCTTGACAAATGCTACTACCTGGCGGGAAAAACGCATGTAAAAAACGCATGCGTTTTTCCTGCCAGGGAGAAGCGTAAAAAATATGCAGCATTTCTGCATCGTGGGCACATAGCCTTCTAAAAGTCTCCTGTCCACAGACTCAATTAATCAGTCAATTAACACATCCTAGATCTGAATGAATGAAATATTCTCATTGAATACTTTGTTCTGTACAAAGTTGAATGTGCTGACAACAAAATCACACAAAAATCATCAATGGAAATCAAATTTATTAACCAATGGAGGCCTGGATTTGGAGTCACCCCCAAAATTAAAGTGGAAAAACACACTACAGGCTGATCCAACTTTGATGTAATGTCCTTAAAACAAGTCAAAATGAGTCTCAGTATCGTGTGTGGCCTCCATGTGCCTGTATGACCACTCTACAGATGTGTTATACTGTAGCGTCGGCGTCCCTGCCCCCTGTTAGGCAGGGACGCCGTTCCCCTCACCTCTCCGCTCCGTGCCCGGCGGCTTCCTCCCGCTCTGCTGGCAGCGCGCGCTGCTCCCCGGCCTCTGTGCTTAGGGCGCGCGCGCTCCCCCTCTCTTAAAGGGGCCGCACGCGCCGTCCTAAGGAGTCCCCGGCCAATGGCCGGAGGACCTCTTCATATATAAGGCACCTCCTCCAAAATGGAGGTGCCCGAGCAATGTTGTTGCAAAGCCTTCACTCTGCTTCAGCCCTCAGGTCCCGTTGCCAGTGACCTGCCAGTCACCTGCCTGATACCTGCCTGTTACCTGCCAGACATCTGCCAGATTCCTGCTTGATACCTGCCTGATATCCGCTTACCAGCTTGCAAGCCTGCGGTCCGACGGTCTGCTCTCCGACACCTGTCAGTCTGTCTATGGACCAGCCTGCCCGCTCACCTGGGAGCGCTCACCTGCTACCTGCCTGCTAGCCTACCTGGAGGCTCTGCCGTCACTTGCCGTGACCACCTGCCTGTCCAGAGACTCTTGCCCGTTCACCTGGGAGCGCTCACCTGCTACCTGCCTGCTAGCCTACCTGGAGGCTCTGCCGTCACTTGCCGTGACCACCTGCCTGTCCAGAGGCTCTTGCCCGCTCACCTGGGAGCGTCCACCCGCTACCTGTCTGCTAGTCTACCTGGAGGTTCTGCCGTCACTTGCCGTGACCACCTGCCTGTCCAGAGACTCTCGCCCGCTCACCTGGGAGCGCTCACCAGCCACCAGCCCGCTGCCCTTCTACCCAGAGACTGTCCCTGTCACTTGCCGTGACTACCAGCCCTTCTACCCAGAGACTGTCCCTGTCACTTGCCGTGACTACCTGCCCCTCTACCCAGAGACTGTTCCTGTCACTTGCCGTGACTACCTGCCCTTCTACCCATTGACTGTCCCTGTCACTTGCCGTGACTACCTGCCCTTCTACCCATTGACTGTCCCTGTCACTTGCCGTGACTAACTGCCCGTCTTCCCTGGGAGCCACCCGCTTCCTTACAAGGACTGCCCCCTTGTATAGTTGCACAGAGGTTCCACCTCCCAGACCCGTTACATATTTGAGTGTTCCCTTTATTTTGAGCAGTGTATATACATACATATATATATATATATAATATATATACACACACAATGGTGTATTTACCTTGGCTTAACTAATCTAATAGTCTGGTTTATTATGATTATAATAATAATTGCATAGTTCTTTTCGCAGGCCGAGAGTTTTCTGCTTAGATAAAGAATGGGATGTTCCTCCCTTGTTTAACTGCAACTTTATTTCACCCCTTCCAACAACGTAGCCCAAGCATTTCACCTCTTCTTTTCCTATGTTTTTTTTTTGGGCTTTATGGTAAACCCGGCCTTTCTCAGTGCCCCTATTATGGCCTGGATCTTCTTCAGGTGACTTCCCCAATCTGGACTGAAAATCACAATGTCGTCCAGGTAAGCGGCGGTGACGTACTTCTTGTGCGAGGCTATGATCTGGTCCATGGTCCTGTGGAAGGTAGCTGGGGCTCCCTGTAGACCGAACAGCATCCTGGTGTACTGAAAGCACCAGTTGGGTGTAGAGAAGGCAGTTTTCTCCTTGGCACCTGGGGACAAGAGAATTTGCCAGTACCCCTTTGTTAGGTCAGGTTAGTGATGTACCTGGCAGGCCACAGCCTTTCAATAAGGTTATCGATCCGGGGCATCGGATAGGTATCAAACTTAGACACTTTGTTTAGTTTTCTGTAATCGTTACAGAAGCGCCATTCTCCGTCCGGCTTCGGTACAAGAAAAATGGGGCTGGACCAGCCGCTCTTAGACTCCTCAATGACGCCCAGGCTCAACATTCTCCACTAGAGAAAGCAGAAAAATCCAGCTCACAGATAAAGTCCAAAAAAGTGCATTTTTTTTCCAAGGTACATGAAGCAAGGATTAAAATTGTGTGTTCACAAAAAAGAGAATGCAGGCATCTTTCGACGCGTTTCGAGAGGCAAGCGCTCTTTGTCAAGATACCATCCAAGTGAACTTACAAGATTTAAAAACCGTTTGAACATGTGCACACACCAACTTCCTGATTGCCAAACAAATCAATTAAATCCCAGGTGGGAAACTTCTGCAGCTAAACATATATTAGAATTTCCCATGTGTTGCTACAAAAGATTTAAATGTGTTAATATCTGTGATGCAGAATAACCTTATACTAAAGTACTTTATGATAGTAGTTTATATTACCTCTATATTTTACAATGCAAAGAATCAGTATTGAATATATTCCATGAAAAGTACATATTTTTTCAGATAACATAATAAATAACATATAATAATTCTTTCTGACTCTTCTATTTTTCTTTATTGGTGTGATGATTCATTTTCCAGATAATATTAGATTACTTTCCTTTCACAAGATATTTATCCCAATTATATATATCAAATTCAGTGAGATCTCAAAGGATTATCCACTAGATTTCACAGAAAAGAGAAAGAAAGGGTTAACACATGTAGGATTTACACATACTTATAAATCAGCATTTGCAGAATTTTCTCATGCTTATAGATCAACACCTTCGATTTAAATATCACATTGCACCATTACCTCTTTAGAAAAGGAAGGACCTCCACCTGTAGTGCTTAATTCACACTACAATATCCCCAACTGGTTGTTTGGATTGGGACGTCTATGGAGAAGGAAAACCTTCACCTGTAGTGCTTTGGTCACACTATGCTATCCCCAGCTAGTCCATTTAGATTGGGACATCACAAAAAAGATAATGAGTGCTGTGTTCACACTATGATATCCCTCACTATTTGTTTACACTGAGAATGTCATGGGAGAGCAATATTCAGACCACATATAAGCTAGAATAACATAAAAGGGCAATGTTCACACTATATTTTTACATGTATTAAATTAATTCCCTTTTACAAAATATTTATCCAGATTATATTCATACAACCCAGTACAATCCAAAAAGTTTCCCCCCTGGATTTTGAAGGAAGGAGAAAAGGGAAAAGAAAAAAATAAGGAACAGGTTAACACCTGAAAATTTTTCACATGCTTGTAAATCAACACTTTCAGTTTAAAGGGGTTTTCCCATTAACAAAAGTTCATTTTATTCACTAGATCTTGCAATAAAAATAAGATCCCTGTTTGGATATGATTAAAAATATTGTTCCTGTGCTGAGATAATCTTATAAATGTGCCCCTGCTGTGTACTGTGTAATGGCTGTGTCTGACCGTACAGGGACATGGTCTGATCATACCACAGCTCCTGGGCAGGGGAGGAAGGAAAAGAGTATACAGACATTACAGCAGGGAATTGCAGCTGATTCTTTTTGTGAGGTAAAACATTTCCTTGCCTGTTTTTAAGCAACGTTTTACCTCAAAGAAAGAATCATCTGTGATCCCATATTGTAATGTCTGTATTCTCTTTTGCTTCCTCCACTGCCCAGGAGATGTGGTATGATCAGACCATGTTCCTGCAGGGTTAGACACAGTCATTACACAGTGCACAGGAGGGGCACATTTATAAGAGTACATCAGCACAGGAACATTTTTTTAATCACATCCAATTGCAGATTATTATTATTCCAAGATGCATTGAATAAAATGAACCTTTGTTTGTGGAAAAACCTCTTTAAATATCACATTATACCATTGCCTATATAGAAAAGGAAAGACCTCTAATTATAGTGCTTTATTCACACTACAGTATCCCCAACTAGTCATTTGGACTGGACATCACAAAAGAGCAATAAGTGCTATGTTCACACTACGATGTTCCTCGCTATTCATTTGCACTGGTATGTCATGAGAAAACAATGATCACACAGCATTTAAGCTGGGATATCCTGAAAGGGCAGTGTTCACACTACAATGTGCCCCACTGATCGTTTAAACTGGGATGTCATGGAAAAACAATATTCAAACAACAATACTTGCTAGTCATTTGACCCAGGGACGTCACGAGAGGGCAATATTAACACTATGATATCTTTCGCCCATCATTAGGGGAAAAAAACAAAAAACACCCCAAACATAAAATGAAACTGAGAGAGAAGCTCAGGTTCAAGGAGGGCGGAAAAACTAATAATGAAACCTAATATCCTTCCTGAGATTGAGACCTAGGGGTAATCTGGTGTTTAATTTAAAAATCCACCACACCTCCCTGTCCCTGAGCTTCTCCTCCCAGTCGCCCCCCTTGTGGGGAAAACCTTCTCTATAGCATACGTTCTCAGATTTGTAGTATCTCCTAGGTGTTTATCCTGGTAATGTTTTGAAATTTGGGGCATACTTTTTAGTGTGTAACATACCTGGCGGCGTCCTTGCATGGTGGTCCATCTCCCACTGTGCAAGAGAGCGCACTTGATCTCCTGTCCAGAATGTCTCTCTGGCTTCCCTCCATGCTGTCTGTTTGTGTTTGTCTGTCTCTGCTGCTTAAGGGCGGCGCCCGATCACTTCCTGCTTTTTGTACCTGCTGTGGGTCACACCCCTTGTGCGTCCTCAGCCTATTGCTGTCTGACACTTGGTATATAGCTCAGCAGCTCCCTTCTATCCCGGCCTGAGCATATGTGTTTCTTTCAGTGTGTGCTTGCACTCTGAAGATGCCAGGTCCCGTTCCTGTTTCCCTGTCCGCCTTTCCTGGAGGCTGTATTTCCAGGCCTGTCTGAACTAAGTCCTGTATGTTTCCGGCCTTGCGGTGTCAGCTCCCGTGTCTGAACTGAGTCCTGTATGTCTCCTGCTTTACGGTATTAGTTCCCGTGTCTGAACTAAGTCCTGTATTTCTCCTGCCTTGTGGTGTCAGCTCCCGTGTCTGAACTGTGTCCTGTATGTCTCCTGCTTTACGGTATTAGTTCCCGTGTCTGAACTAAGTCCTGTATGTCTCCTGCTTTACGGTATTAGTTCCCGTGTCTGAACTGAGTCCTTTCTGTGTTCTCTTGTCTGTCTTGTCTGAACACGCTCCTTGCCTGTTCGTTCCGCCTCTCTGGGGCAGTATTCCCAGACCCGCTCCTGTATCTTGTCTGTCCTGTCTGAACACGCTCCTTGCCTGTTCGTCCCGCCTCTCTGGGGGCAGTATTCCCAGACCCGCTCCTGTATCCCGCTGCAGTGTCGGTCTCCTCCGTACACTCAGTTCCAGTCTGAACTCTCTCCTATCCTTTACCTGTTTTGTCTATGTCCATTCCCTTCCTTTTCCTGCAGAGTCTGAACTCGTACCTAACTCCTGCTTGTTGTCTCTGTACTCCCGTTTGTGAGTTTTTGGTCCACTCGCTACTTCACTGCAAGTACCCTGTGGGTGTCTGGCTCTGTCTTTCCCTTCCTGTCTGTTCCGTGTGAACAGAGTCCTGTCCTGCCCTGCTTCTGCCCGCTGCTCCGGCAGTCCTGTCCTGCCCTGCTTCTGCCCGCTGCTCCAGCAGTCCTGTCCTGCCCTGCTTCTGCCCGCTGCTCCGGCAGTCCTGTCCTGCCCTGCCTGTACCCTATCCTGCCTGTATTGTTCCTGAGTCCCAGTGTGTACTGGGCCCTATCCTGCCTGTATTGTTCCTGAGTCCCGGTGTGTACTGGGTTCTATCCCGCCTGTGTTCCTACCTGCTAGTGCCTCCCTGTCTGCACTCTAGCTGTGCTTGCCTTTACCCCCCTGCCTGCATACCCGCCTGCCTGCATACCAGTCGTGCCTGCCTATACCCTCCAGTCTGTGTGCCAGCCTACCAGCCTGTTCCTGTATTCCCTGTGTGGGTCAACAGCCGTGTCCGGGGTCTGTCCTGGAGTAGCACCTGGTCCCTCTGCTCGGTTCCTCCTTGGTGCACTGGCGTCGTATGCCGTCGTGCGACCCTGGTCGGATCGGGTGAATACTTAGTCACGCCCCTCCAGGCATACACTCTCCGGCACGGTCCAGTGGAATCACTACCAATCACACGCACACGCCGCTTAGCCCGGGCGTGTGCATAACATAGTGTATCACCAAGTTTCATATCCTGAATGTGTTCCCTTACTCTTACCCTAAAGGGGCGAATGGTACTTACAACATATTTAAGTTTACATTCATCACATTCCATAACATAAATTACATGGGTGGAATTACAATTAATAAATGTTTTTATATCAAAGGAATTTTTATTCTCACTTTCTGTGAAATTGTATCTTTTTGATGAATATTGACAGGTCTTACATTGTTTTGTTCCACATTTGTGGTATCCCTTAGTACTCAGCCAATTGGTAGGATTTTTATGATGGTTATTTATTGAACTAGGAGAAAGACATTGGCCCAGTGTAGGTGCTCTTCTATAAACTACTCTACAGCCCTGTCTTCGAATTTTACCTATTTTATCATCTTCCACTAAAATCGCAAGGTTCTGATAAAAAAGTTTTTTTATTTGCGAAAATTGATTGCTGTACTGTAATACCAGAGTCAGCCGATCAGATTTTTTGTTATGATGATCCTGGGGGGGGGGGGGGGGGTCTATGGTTGTAATGAATAGAGAAGAAAGGAAAGTAATCTAATACATATGGAAAATTAATCATCACATTGATAAAGAAAAATAGAGCCAGAAAGAATTATTATGTTATTTATTATGTTATCTGAAAAAATATGTACTTTTCATGGAATATATTCAATACTGATTCTTTGCATTGTAAAATATAGAGGTAATATAAACTACTATCATAAAGTACTTTAGTATAAGGTTATTCTGCATCACAGAAATTAACACATTTAATTCTTTTGTAGCAACGCATGGGAAATTTTAATATATGTTTAGCTGCAGAAGTTTCTCACCTGGGATTTAATTGATTTGTTTGGCAATCAGGAAGTTGGTGTGTGCACATGTTCAAAATGTTTTTAAATCTTGTAAGTTCACTTGGATGGTATCTTGACAAAGAGCGCTTGCCTCTCGAAACGCGTCGAAAGATGCCTGCATTCTCTTTTTTTGTGAACACACAGATTTAATCTTTGCTTCATGTACCTTGGAAAATAAAATGCACTTTTTTGGACTTTGTGAGCTGGATTTTTCTGCTTTCTCTATTGGATGTTGCACCCTGCCCAGGTGCTATCCGTGCTTCACAAGTGTGGAACTGCAGGTGGTGAGCTGGATTTACTTCTGTGACTTCAACATTCTCCGCACCTCCTTGGAGATCAACTCGCGGCGGACTTCGGGGATTCGATATGTCCTCCGGTTCATCTGTAAATGCAGTTCTGTCCAGATATCATGCTCCACAACCTGCATATATCCGGGCAACTCTGAGAACAGGTCTTGGTTTCTCAGCAGCAGTTCTCGGCACTGTTGTTTTTGGGCCGGTGATAGTAGCATAGTAACATAGTTTTTAAGGTTGAAGGAAGGCTAAGTCCATCTAGTTCAACCCATAACCTAACATGTTGATCCAGAGGAAGGCAAAAAAAACCCATGTGGCAAACACTAAGCTCCACATTTGGGAAAAAAATTCCTTCCCGACTCCATACGACAATCAGACTAGTTCCCTGGATCAACGCCCCATCAAGGAATCTAGTATTTATAACATGTAATATTATACTTTTCAAGAAAGGCATCCAGGCCCTTCTTAAATTTTAGTAGTGAATCACTCATTACAACATCATGCGGCAGAGAGTTCCATAGTCTCACTGCTCTTACAGTAAAGAATCCCCATCTGTGATTATGATTAAACCTTCTTTCCTCCAGACGTAGAAGATGCCCCCTTGTCCCCGTCTCTAGCCTCAGAGTAAAAAGATCAGTAGACAGGTCTTTGTACTGTCCCCTCATATACTTGTACATAGTAATAAGATCACCCCTAAGCCTTTGTTTTTCCAAACTAAATAACCCCAAGTGTAATAACCTGTCTTGGTATTGCAGACCCCCCAGTCCTCTAATAACCTTGGTCGCTCTTCTCTGCACCCGCTCTAGTTCAGCCATGTCTGTCTTATACACCGGAGACCAGAACTGTACACAGTATTCTAAGTGTGGTCGTACTAATGACTTGTATAGAGGTAAAATTATGTTCTCCTCAAGAGCATCTATGCCTCTTTTAATGCATCCCATTATTTTATTTGCCTTTGCAGCAGCTGCCTGACACTGGCCACCAAACGTGAGCTTGTGGTCCACCAATACACCCAGGTCTTTTGCAGTGACAGTTTTGCCCAGTGTTTTACAATTAAGCATATAACTATACATTTTATTTCCTCTACCCAAGTGCATTACCTTACATTTATCCACATTAAAGCTCATTTGCCATTTATCAGCCCAAGCTTCTAGTTTACATAGATCCCCCTTTAATATAAAATTGTCCTACTCTGTATTGATTACCCTGCAGAGTTTAGTGTCATCTGCAAATATTGAAATATTATTCTTTATGCCCCCTACAAGGTCATTAATAAATATGTTAAAAAGAAGGGGGCCCAATACTGACCCCTGTGGTACCCCACAGTTAACTGAGACCCAGTCTGAGTGTTTTCCATTAATAACCACCCTTTGTTTCCTATCACTGAGCCAATTCTTAACCCACTTCCATATATTTTCCCCTATCCCCATTGTTCTCATTTTATGCATCAACCTTTTGTGTGGAACCGTATCAAAAGCTTTTGAAAAGTCCATATACACAACATCCACTGCATTTCCTTGGTCCAGTCCAGAACTTGCCTCCTCATAAAAACTGATCAGATTAGTTTGACAGGAACGGTCCCTCGTAAACCCATGTTGATATTGGGTCATGAGGTTATTCTTCTTCAGATACTCTACACTGTGTTCCAAATTATTATGCAAATAATATTTTCTCAGATTTTCCCAAATTACCTATATGAATTGCAGTCATTGTAATTTTCCAGTCAAATAACTATTAGAGTACAATTGAAAGGTTTTTGTACAAACTGCCTATGGTAGCAGTATATTTTTTAAAAATTAAAAAACTCAAACTGCACTCAAAATGCATGTTCCAAATTATTATGCACAGCAGAGTTTTCAACCTTTTCATTTTAATAAAGAAAAAAAAAAAGGTCATTTTTGAAATTATAAGCATTAGCAGGTTATTACAAACTGAAATCAAACAGTTTTCAACTCAAAACTTTATTCTAGGTGATGTTACATTTGCACATAGGACCCCTTGTTCGAAAGGAGCTTCTGAACTCTCTCGTCCATTGAATTTGTCAGGTTTTGGATGGTTTCTGCTTTAATTGTTTTGCATGAGGACAGAATACCCTCCCAGAGCTGTTGCTTAGATGTGAACTGCCTCCTGCCATCATAGACACTCCTTTTGATGATGCTCCAGAGGTTCTCAATGGGGTTGAGGTCAGGGGAGCATGGGGGCCACACCATAAGTTTGTCCCCTTTTATGCCCATAGCAGACAGGGATGCAGATGTGTTATGTGCAGCATGAGACGGGGCATTATCATGCATGAAAATGATCTTGCAGGGGAATGCACGGTTCTTCTTCTTGAACCATGGAAGGAAGTGCTGTTTGAGAAACTCAACATACATTATGGAGTTCATCTTTACCCCTTCAGGGATCCTAAAAGGGCTGACAATCTCTCTCCCCATGATTCCAGCCCAAAACATTACTCCTCCTCCTCCTTGTTAGCGCCGTAGCCGTGTTTGCATGGGATGTCCATCAGCCAGCCATCCTCCACTCCATCCATCTGGACCATCGAGATCATTTCATGCATGATAATGCCCCGTCTCATGCTGCACATAACACATCTGCATCTCTGGCTGCTATGGGCATAAAAGGGGACAAACTTATGGTGTGGCACCCATGCTCCCCTGACCTCAACCCCATTGAGAACCTCTGGAGCATCATCAAAATGAGTGTCTATGATGGCGGGAGGCAGTTCACATCTAAGCAACAGCTCTGGGAGGGTATTCTGTCCTCATGCAAAACAATTGAAGCAGAAACCATCCAAAACCTGACAAATTCAATGGACGAGAGAGTTCAGAAGCTCCTTTCGAACAAGGGGTCCTATGTGCAAATGTAACATCACCTAGAATAAAGTTTTGAGTTGAAAACAGTTTGATTTTAGTTTGTAATAACCTGCTAATGCTTATAATTTCAAAAATGACCATTTTTTTGTTCTTTATTAAAATGAAAAGGTTGAACACTCTGCTGTGCATAATAATTTGGAACATGCATTTTGAGTGCAGTTTGAGTTTTTTATTTTTTAAAAAATATACTGTTATCATAGGCAGTTTGTACAAAAACCTTTCAATTGTACGCTAATAGTTATTTGACTGGAAAATTACAATGACTGCAATTCATATAAGTAATTTGGGAAAATCTGAGAAAATATTATTTGCATAATAATTTGGAACACAGTGTAGTATAGCATCTCTTAGGAAACCCTCCAGGATTTTACCTACAGTAGAGGTTAAGCTTACTGGCCTATAATTGCCAAGTTCGGTTTTTGTCCCCTTTTTGAATATTGGCACCACATTTGCTATACGCCAGTCATGTGGTACAGACCCTGTTATTATGGAATCTTTAAAGATTAAAAATAATGGTCTATCTATGACGTTACTTAATTCCTGCAGTACTCGCGGGTGTATCCCATCCGGGCCCGGGGATTGGTCAACTTTAGTGATTTTTAGACGCCGCTGTACTTCCTGCTGGGTTAAGCAAGTGACATTTAATGGAGAATTTTTGTTATCACTAATCATGTTTTCGGTCATGCCATTTTCTTGTATAAATACTGTTGGAAAAAAATCATTTAGCATATTGGCTTTTTCCTTATCCTCATCCACCTAGACTATTTTTAAGGGGACCAACACTATCATTTTTTAGTTTCTTACTATTTATGTAGTTAACTGGTTCATGACTGCCCACTGTACATAAATGTCGGCGCTGCCTGGGCTCTGTGCAGTGCCGTTTAAAAAAGGTGGGTGGTCCCGCAGCGCTCAGGACCCCCAGGGTCCTGCAAGCGCTGCGGTTCCAGTGCAGAGCGATAGCTCTGACATGCGACATCATGGGGACCTGATTGGATCAGGTCCCCATGATGTTAACCCGTTCCTATCTTCTAGATGCCGCGATCCATAGCGATCGCGGCATTTAAAAGATAGTGACAGCCGGTGGTTGGTGATCGGGACCCCCACGTACCTTAACAGCGAAGGGATCCCGGTGCAGAGCGCTTGCTGTGACCTCTGACCTCATCGAGACCTGATTGGCTCAGGTCTCAATGATGTCAGCGTCACACCAGCTAATCAGAGAGATCACTGGGAAGTTTATTGTAGCAACAAACTTTCCCCTGCGATCTGCCTGATAAATACACTGTTTCTCCTCAGATCTCAGTGAGAGAGCAGAGGAGAAACAGTGTGACAAGAGTTGTGTCAGTCTTGCCACTGTTAAATAGTAAAAAAAAAAAAAAAAAAAAAAAAAAAAGTTAGAGTTAGTCTAAAGTTAGGGTTAGCTCAGGGTTAGGGTTATCCAGTCAGCTCAGTCAGTCCCGTCAGTCCAGTCCCGTCGGGTCAGTCCAGTCCCGTCCAGTCAGTCCCGTCAAAAAATATAAAAACAAATAAAATGGCCCGTCAGACTTATGCCGCAGAGGAGGTGTATGCCCAGCTATGTTCTGACAGTGATGACAGTGCAATCTCAGATGGAGATGTGGATTTTGAGGGCTTTAGTAGTGGCGACACTCAGAGCTCAGAAATGAGCAGTGATTCTGGTCCATCCTCAAGCCCAAGGACCAGTACAACAATAGGGGGCAAATAGCGCTACTGGAGAAATGTCTCCAAATCAGGGAACACTGCCCAGTACAAGCGCTGTCCCTGCTACTAGTGAATTGGCGCACGCCAGTGTACAAGGGGCTTTGCCACATGATCTAGCATTTCCCAGATGGGAGGCTTCGGATTCGGCTGCTCCATTCAGCCCTGATTTCAACGCCACTCCTGGTATAAATGTGGAGGTGGAAGATTTTGGACCAATTAATTTTTTTAATTTGTTTTTTTACAGCAGCTTGCTAGAGCATATTGTCGTGCAAATTTATACGCGTCCCAATTTATAAGCCAGAATCCCCGATCTTACTATGCTAGGGCAAATTTATGGACACCAACTAATGTCCAGGAAATAGAAAAAATTTTAGGACTTACATTTGCCATGGGGCTTGTTAAAAAACCAAGCATTCGATCCTACTAGTCCAACTGCCCTGTTCAGGCCACCCCTGTTTTCAGTCGTTCTTCCTAGGACCCATTATGAAATGCTCATGTGGTTTTGGCATTTTAACGACAATAGTCAATGCCTGCCCAGAAATGCCCCCAGAACATGACAGGTTATATAAAATCAGACCCATCATTGAAAATTTGTCAGAAAAATTCTTAAGGCTCTACACTCCAACGCAAAACATTTCTATAGATGAGTCCCTTGTAAAATTCAAAGGAAGACTGCACCTCAAGCAATTTATCCCATCTAAAAGGGCAAGGTTTGGAATAAAGCTCTATAAAATGTGCGAAAGTTCAACCGGATACACATCCGCTTTTCGCATATATGAGGGGAAAGATAGCCAACTAAACCCACCAGGATGCCCTACTTATCTGGGGACATCTGGAAAAATTGTTTGGGAGCTGATAAGTCCATTTTTACCAAAAGGCTACAATCTGTATGTGGACAATTATTACACCAGTATGCCCCTATTTAAAAGTCTGGTTGAACACAACATCGGAGCTTATTGCACTTATTCCAGCAACAGAAACAAGACGGAACCCCCAGAAAAGATGTCGTGTATGTACTAAGAGAGGAATGAGGCGTGATACCTGCTACTATTGCCCACAATGCCTATCATTGCCAGCCTTATGCGTCACTGACTGCTTTAAAATCTTCCACACAGAACCACGTTTTTAAACTGTAAAAATGTATCCCATTTTGTCATTCAAACATTTGGTTCATTTAGTGAATGACACATTCGAGTAGAGTTCACTTAATTTTCAGGGGGGGTTCTCCAGAATCTAAACCTTCCATTGCGTGCTTGTTTCTGGAAATCATCCATTGAGTTAAAATGGTCACTAAACCCATAGATGAATTCCCAGAGGGGTGTCAATTCCAAAATGGGGTCACATCAGGGGGGATTCTGCAGTTCTGGTACTTGGCGGCTCTAAAAAGTGCCAAATCAGCAGAATCCCCCCTGAAGTGACCTCATTTTGGAAATGACACCTCTCTGGGAATTCATGTCTTAAGGCCCCGTCACACATAACGAGATCGCTAGCGAGATCGTTATTACGTCACGGTTTTGGGATCGCTGGAGAGTAGTTTCGTGATCGCTGGGAAGCTGTCAAACATGCAGAACTTCCCAACGATTTTGGCCGCCCTAGCGATCTAACTAACGATCTCGGCGGTTGTTGGGACGCTTTCACACAGCAGCTATTTCAACGATCCACACCTTGATAGGGACTGTACTGTGTCACAACGGCGTGCATAAAATTACTTTTTCGCGCCCCCTCATCTCCGATTGGTGGACGCTGCTGCGTTCTGATTGGGCGGCCTTGGTTTAAAAGAAGGCCACGTTGTAGCAATTCCGTCCCTTTGTTCCTGACTGCGTTCTGGTTTCAGATCGTAGTAGCGTTCTCCGGCTGTGACTCTGTATCCATTCATCTGGGCTTTGTTGCTGACAAGCGTTCTGGTTTGTGGATTGTAGTAGTGTTCTTCGCCTGTGACTCCACAATCGATTTCTCGGTTCTTCAGGCACCTATATTACTTCATCTACACGGTAAGTTATTTTAGTGGGTTTCTGCAACACCCAACAAGTATACATTTGCTTATGCATCGGAGGCCATTTTAAGGGGGGTCCTGCCACACCCAACAAGTATACATTTGCTTATGCATCGGAAGCCATTTTAAGGGGGCCAACAAACAGTGTGCTGTATTTTTTACTGTGTTTTAAAATGTTCCATGTATGCTCACTGTATGCTATCCTTTTTTCAGATGGCTTTTAAAACTGAAGAATTCCTCAGGGAAATGATTGATCTGTACCGCTCCCTGCCGTGCCTTTGGCAAATAAAATCTACAGAATACAGCAATAAAGAAAAAAAGAGGGAGGCGTACGAGCAATTGATTGCCCTCTTTAAAAGGAATTGCCCCAACGAGAAGGTGGATGGGGAGCTGGTGAAGAGAAAAATCCAGGGTCTACGCACCGTATACAAGAAAGAACTTAAAAAGGTGAAGAAGTCAAAGAAGTCGGGTACCGGCACAGATGAGGTTTATGTGCCAACATTATGGTATTATGACTTGCTTGCCTTCACCCGTGACCAGGAGCTACCTCGGCAAATGGTGTGTACGATGC
This sequence comes from Phyllobates terribilis, assembly GCF_046119375.1. Classification (NCBI taxonomy): domain Eukaryota; kingdom Metazoa; phylum Chordata; class Amphibia; order Anura; family Dendrobatidae; genus Phyllobates; species Phyllobates terribilis. The sequence continues at coordinate 660,725,900 of NW_027362761.1, forward strand.
GGCCGACCCCGGAAGAAGACCCTGATATCCGGACTGACTCCCCTGTTGTTGAAGATGTAAGTACCTTCTTTGCTTCCCTGTAAATAGCATTTATACTTTCTATGTACATGCCATAGTTGAGCCACCCCTCACATTTGTTTTTAGTGAACGTGTACCCATGCTGGTCATGACATACCTGCTGGATGTTGTAACCAAAATCTTAACATTAATTTTGTGTTCCCGCAGCACCATCGGCAAGATGACGACATCCCGGCTACGGAACGTGGTATGGAGGAGGCGAGTGTGCTGTCAACGAATGAGGAACCTATGGCATCGGCGAATGAAGACCCTATGGCGTCTACAAGTGAAGACCTTGTGCCTCAGCGACAAAGAAATTCAAGGAAAAGAAAGGCCACCTTGCTGCCATCGCCAGATCTAATATCTTTGGCAAACCAGATTCTAGTGCTACAGACCCAGGCCAAGCGGGACAACTTTGCAACCTTTGCTGGCGAGAGACTACAGAGGCTGGATGACCGACAGAGGGTGCACGCAGAAAGGGTCATCTTTGAGACATTAACTAAAGAGGCAGCCGGTGAACTTAATGAGACTTCATCTGTACACACTCGGATCGACCCTGGCCCTTTTCATCAACATTCTAGGACCCATATGCCGGACCCACTTCGCAGCACACCAGTGCGGAGGATCCATCATCCACAAAGCCTTGCCCCCCCAGTATCCCATGTTTTCGGATTCTTTTGTTTCGCCCAGGCATGGATACACAAATACAGACAATCGATATGAAGAACAGTAGTGATGTTTAATTTCTATTTTTGTTACAGTGTAAATATGGTTAATTTAATAGTTATTTAAATTGTTAAATTGTTTACATTTTTATTTATTAAAAAATTTGTTCGTAATAAAGATGTTTTTTGGATTAAAACTTGCAGCCTGCTTTAGTGAATTCAGCATGTAGTTATTAGCAGGTCTACTAGCCGGGGTAATGGACTGGGTGCATCTATACAGATGCATAGATATAATGGGTGTGAGTGATGAAACATGTTATTTGTTTTTAACAAAGCGTACACAACAGCGGATATAAACTTTAACGTTTTTTTTATAACAACAAAATAAATATAACAACAACAAAAAACAAAAAAATTAGTGTCTGCTGCGTCGCTGTTGGGCCGCCACAAACCTTGCCAGCATCAATCCGTGCTGTTTGACTGCTTCAGTCAGTGTCGCCATCATCCTCCTGTGTGACGCCAGGAGGTCCTCTAATGTAGGGATTTCTACGGAGGGAATGGTAAAACTTAAGAGTAATAATTCTGTACATTCATCTAATTAACAGGTACATGTTTGTTATTTAACACTTAAGGCTTTCGGTTTGCTCGGGTGATGACGAGCTGATGGACCACGCGGATCCTCTGGAAAGACGCAACACTTCATAGTACATGACAGACCTATAGTTTCCAAGTTGTATGCACCTTATTTTATGTGAAAGAATTACCGGAAGACAAAGCTACACCCATATCACGGAGTGATGCTGGCGAGCCTGTAGGTGACTCCTGCTGGGGCTCTGGGTCAGCAGATGACTCCTGCTGGGGCTCTGGGTCTGCAGGTGCTGGAGAAAAAATAACTTATTACATACCTGAGGTACTGCACTGTAATTACAGTTGTAACCAATGTGCCGCCATATACTGTGCTAACCTATGTTAACACCAGTGGTGTACCGCCAATGGCGGCAGACCACGCGACCGCTATGGGGCCCGTGAGCTGGGGGGGGGGCCCATAGTAGTCGCCCCCCTCCTGCACTCCTCGCTCAGGAGCATGATTGCCGCCGCCCACAGCCACTGTCTTCCGGCATGGCCGCGGCTGTGTGTTGTAGTAATGACATGGCAGGGGTGACACTGCGCCTTTAATTGTGCTTGTCGCCCCTGCCGTCATTACTAGCAGACACAGCCGCATAGCGCACTGCGCGCGGCCATGCCTCAAGACAGTGCTGGCGGTGGCAACCAAGCTGCGGAGCGGGGGGGGGGTGCAGGAGGGGGGCCCCGATGAAGGGAGGCCCCGAGAGGGGCCCTAATGAGGGGAGACCCTGAGAGGGGCCCTGATGAAGACCTGGAGCCGCCCTGGATGATAGCAATGATGGAGGAGAGAACGTCAAGTGACACTCTCTCTCCCATCATTCCTCCTCTGCGTCTGATGCAGTGGCGTGATGACGCGCCACACTGTGTCAGACAGTAGAGCTGGCTGCTGCTGAGGTGATGAGAGAGACGCGCTGCAGAGACTGAAGCAGCAGGGGAACGAGGAGCGGTAAGTATGTATTTGTTTATAAATCAGTGAGTACTGATAATACTGGAGGACTGGGGGCTGCATTTTACCATATGGGGGGAACTGCATTTTACCCTATGGTGGGGGGGAGCTGCATTTTACCCTATGGGGGGCAGCATTATACTGCATACAGACCATGGGGAGTGCATTATACTGTGTGGAGGACCATGTTGAGTGCATTATACTGTGTGGAGGACCATGGGGAGTGCATTATACTGTGTGGAGGACCATGGCGAGTGCATTATACTCTGTGGAGTGTGGAGAGGTGTGGGGCCACTATACTGCATATAGGCCCATTATACTGCATGGGGGGCTGTATGGGGGTCACCGTTGGGGTCAGCATACTTTGCCCTGGGAGTTGAGGTGGGGTACATTAGGGTAATCATACTGTGCATGTGGAGGAATTCACCATGGGGGTATCATACTGTGTTTGGGGGCACTTTTGTTGGCATCATACTTTATGGGGCAATGAAAAAGGAATCTAGGACTTCAGCAGGAGGAAAATTACTATGTAAAGGCTGGAAAGTTGTGAGATCTTCTCATCTGTGACCCCGACAATTATTTACATTATTTTTTTTGGGGGGGGGGGGGCAATTAGAACTTCTGCTATGGGGCCCCATGATTCCTATGTACACCCTTGGTTAACACCACTCACCACGATGGGGCAGGGTCTGTGACCGGATGCTGGTGATGCGGTCACTAGATCTGTACCTCAGATCCGCCAGCTTCTTTCGGATCTGGGTAGTGGAGCACTGAACCCCAAATCTTCGGGCCAGGCCCCGACTTATCCTCCGCAGCACAGCCTGCTTATGGAGGACTGGATGTCCTGGGTGCTCATGGCACTCATAGTCCCTGGCATCCAGCTCTGCTATCAAGCAGTGCACCTCTGCATCCCCCCATGGAGTTGCCAGTCTCCTGGCCGCCATGTTGCCGCCTCTCCTGACAAGCTAGGCTGCAACAACATCGTAAAACACGCCCACAAAGCATCAACGCCGTAAACTACGCCCATGACGCATCAACGTCGCCCATAGAGGGCGCGGCTTATTAGAGGACGCTACTGCGTGCGCGAAGGAAGCGGCCTGAATTCAGAGTATCTCTGTCCGACTGGAGACGCTGTTGCGTTCGAAAAATGACGCATTATTAATGCGGTCACACGGGAACACTGGTGTGTTGGTGGTTTTATGTATGGATATATATCTATATTTTTAGATAGGTATGCATACTTGTATGTCTGTGACTATGTATGTGTATATGTAGGTATCTAATATATATAATTGTCTTGTCTGTCTGTCTATCTGTCTAGGAAATCCCAAGTCGCTGATTGGTCAAGCCGCGGCCAATCAGCGACATGGGATTTCAGAACAAGATGGCGGCCGTTAGCGGCTCACCCTCACACGCTCACCCTCACACCCTCAGACGCTCACCCTCAGACGCTCACACGCTCACGCTCGGAGGCTCACGCTCTGATGCTCACGCTCGGACGCTCACCCTCACATTCTCACACGCTCCCACGCTCACCCTCACCGTCACACGCTCACCCTGTGCTAGCTGGTCATCTCCCTCACACGCTCACCCTGTGCTAGCCGGTCATCTCCCGGCTGCTCGCAGTAGAAGTACCCCGACCGGCGGCCTCGCTCCCCGCCGGTCCTCCAAAATTCATTAGGGGCCCCGGGGGGATACATTGGGGGGTTAATTTAAAGTAGTGCACAACCCATTTAAACACTGCTTCGCTGATTAGTTTTGCCCGGTCGGACGCATACATATTCTAGAATACCCGATGCGTTAGAATCGGGCCACCATCTAGACTGTATATATGTGTGTAGATTTTTATGTATCTGAATATGTATGTGTATATGGATGTATCTGTATACATATGAGTACAAATATGTATATAAGGGCCCTTACTACTGAAAGAATGAGAAACAAAGCTTTTGCATAGTAGAACACACAGTTTATTAGACACATCAGTACAGAAATGTCAATAGCGTAGAAACATGAGTAGTTGCCCACTATAGGTTCTGATGCTGCCAAGGAACAGCACCAGGACCATTAAAATACTGGCAGTAGTTGTCACGGCAGGTCTTTGCATCATGGGTGTTTCTGCCATGTCCCACTGGTTGAAGGCCTGCAATTGCAGGATCGTTTGCACGCCATTCACCGAGCTCCACTTCCCCATTGGCTAGGTTCACAGAGTCCACGAAGCCAGGCGGACAGTATGTAATTGCATCACGTCGACGAAGAAAGTTGTGAAGCGTGCAACAGGCCAAAATAACAGTCTATTGATTTAAGCTTCATGTTAATTGGCGTGTGAAAAACTCTGAAGCGGTTGGCCATGATACCGAAGGTATTTTCTACAACACGATGTGCCCTTGACAAACGATAATTGAAAATTCTTCTTTCCTGGGTAAGACTTTTTTGGGGGAACGGTTTAATAAGATTGGGATGAAGTGGGAAGGCTTCATCGCCGACAAAACAAAATTAAGGTTACCTGTAGTCTCTGAGTTGGGAGGCTAATGTAGGTCACAGTTGTGCAATTGCTCTCCAAAAAGTGTGTGCTCTAAAACACCACCATAAGAAACCCTGCCATTCATGCCAACATCTACATTTATAAATTTGTAATTGGCGTTAACAAGGGCCATCATGATGATGCTGAAATAGCCCTTATAATTATAAAAATAGGATCCGCTATTTGGTGGTTGAGTGATCCAGACATGTTTCCCGTCCAAAGCCCCACCACAGTTCGGGAACTGCCACAGCTGCTCAAAATCAGAGGCAATCTTTTTCCATTTCTCCTCCGTGTTGGGAAACTGTATGTAACTACGTAGACTGTGAAAAATCGCATTACATGTCTCCGGAATTAGAACGCTGAGCATGGGCCTTGAAATGGCTGCAGGAAAATGCAAGTCTTGGAGTGAGCGTCCGGTGGCCAGGAATCACAGCGTGACTGCCAATCTTTCATCTGCCGGAATGGCAACACGCATCCCTGTATCCTTCCGTTGAATACGTGGCGTAACTCTTTCCAGTAACACTATAAAGGATTCCTCTGACATCCTCAGATAGTTGCGGAAATCATGAGGATTCTTCTCCTGAAGCTCTCTTACAAGTTGCATGTGGGACAATTCAGACCTCTTCTGCAGCCACTCTCTGGTCCACATGCGACGCTTTCATTTGGAATGCCTCTCTAGCTCCCGTGCCTCATCTTGACGCCGAGCTTCCTCAACCAGCAATGCAGCAACCAAAATAGCACACTGCCCGTCGTTCATGATGTTCTAACTGCAAACATAAAATGAAAAAATGAGAACACTTTCAACAAAACAATAACGCAAGTATTTAAACTGTACATGCAAAATATCATGGAAAACCGTGTTCCATTCCGTTAGTGAGCGTGACTGAAAAACTCTGAAGCAGTTGGCCAGGACAGCGTGTCAGAAAATGTGCTGTGTGTGCACGAGACCCCTAAAATATCTGCCCATGCAAAAGCATATATATACAGATAGAAGCCAAGCCCTCCCTCCCTGAAGAGCAATGATAGCAGATAATTGGTAGATGTCCTATAAATTAATTAAAAATGGAAACTCATTTGAGACCCCAATCAATACCTACCTCGCTAAAGATGTCTGATTTCTTCAAAGTGGAGTCACAGCCGGAGAACGCTGGTGGGATCCGAAAAAACAAGGACGCAGTTGTAGCATCGGCGTCTCTGCCCCGTACTAGGCAGAGACGCCGTCCCTCAGCGTTTCTCTCCCCGCTGCTTCCGGCACGCGCTCCTTCCCCGGCAGTGTGCTTAGGGCGCGCGCGCTCCCCTTCTCTTAAAGGGACCGCGCGCGCCGTCCTAAGGAGTCCCCGGCCAATTGCCGGAGGACCTCCCATATATAAGGCACCTCCTCCAAAATGGAGGTGCCCGAGCAATGTTGTTGCAAAGCCTTCACTCTGCTTCAGCCCTCAGGTCCCGTTACCTGTTACCTGCCAGTCACCTGCTTGTTACCTGCCAGATTCCTGCTTGTTACCTGCCAGATTCCTGCTTGATACCTGCCTGATATCCGCTTACCTGCTTGCAAGCCTGCGGTCCGACGGTCTGCCTTCCGACACCTGTCAGTCTGTCTATGGACCAGCCTGCCCGCTCACCTGGGAGCGCTCACCTGCTACCTTCCTGCTAGCCTACCTGGAGGCTCCGCCGTCACGTGCTGTGACCACCTGCCTGTCCAGAGACTCTTGCCCGCTCACCTGGGAGTGTCCACCTGCTACCTGCCTGCCTGGAGGCTCTGCCGTCACTTGCCGTGACCACCCACCTGTCAAGAGACTGTCCCCGTCACTTGCCGTGACTTCCTGCCCTTCTACCCAGAGACTGTCCCCGTCACTAGCCGTGACTACCTGCCCGTCTTCCCTGGGAGCCACCCGCTTCCTTACAAGGACTGCCCCCTTGTATAGTTGCTCAGAGGTTCCACCTCCCAGACCCGTTACAGTTTGCTCGGGCTGTGGAACCCGGTGGTCCCCAGATCTCCGATCTGCACCAGGAAGTCTTACGTCAGAAAACTCAGCAGGAGGTGGTACTGTCCTATCTACGGTCCGTTAACTCTCGTCTAGGCGCATTGTGTGACTCGTCTTTGTCTACCTCTGGTCCAGCCATGCCCATTCCTGCGGTACCGCAATCCAGTCCCTTCATGGTACCCGACTATGGACCTCGGCTTCTGGCACCTCCACGCTTTGCCGGCGAACCTACTTTAGCTCGGGGTTTCATAAACCAGTGCACCCTGCACTTTGAGCTATTGGCATACCAGTTCATCTCCGACCGGGCCAAGGAGGCCTTCATCATGTCCCATCTCACTGGGGAGGCACTGGCATGGCTAAATCCCCTGTGGGAGAGAGGGGATCCCCTGGTGTCCGACCTGCCGTCTTTCCTCGCTGCTTTCCGGAAAGTCTTCGATGAACCTGGACGGAAAACCTCTTCTGCCTGCTCTCTGCTACGTCTCCGCCAAGGGAGTCTCACCGTGGGCCAATATGCCATACGGTTCCGCACCCTCGCTTCTGAGCTTGCCTGGGAAAATGAGGCTCTGGTGTCCGTCTTCTGGGAGGGTCTTTGCGGTCGGATTAAGAATGAGTTAGCTGGTCGGGACATTCCTACCACTCTGGATGACCTGGTGTCACTAGCTACCCGGATTGGCATCCGGTTCCAAGAACGTGCCAAAGAGACTGCCTGGGAGAAAGACTTTTCTTGCTCTGCTCCTACTTCCCTGAGACCTGCCTCTCAACCAGTCACTCCGCGGACGCTCTTGCCTGAACCTATGCAGATCGACCAGACCAAGATGGTCAGATCTCGCCAAGAATCTCGCCGAGCCGAGGGAAGCTGTTTCTATTGTGACAGTATGGAGCACTTCATCCGTTCCTGTCCGGAAAAGCCGGGAAACGCCAGTGTCTAGGACCGCTCGGAGAGGTCGTCCTAGACAAAAGTAAGCCCTCTCCGTCTCTGACTTTACCGGTCTCTATTGCTTGGGGAGAAAACCGTCACTTTGAACTCGCCCACCTGGATTCTGGAGCTGCTGGAAACCTCATCTCCCAGTCTCTGGTAGAGAGATACCGTATTCCCACCAAGTCCCTGGCTGAACCATTGTCAGTCGCCTCCGTGGATGGAAGACTTCTCTCGGAGACCATCCTGCTCGTCACTGAACCCAAAACCCTGCAGGTGGGAATGCTGCACTCTGAGGAAATCTCATTCCATGTGCTGTCCGGACTTTCTCACTCCCTGTTGCTACCTTGGCTCCAGACACACAAACCTGTATTGAACTGGCGATCCGGTGAAGTACTCCGATGGGGTCCAGACTGCCATAGGACCTGCCTGGTTCCGGTCCGCCCAGCTCGCCCTCCGCCTACTCCAGCTAATTTACCAGGTCTCCCGGCTCCTTACTGGCCCTATGCGGACGTCTTCGGTAAGAAGGAAGCAGAGACGTTGCCACCCCATAGGCCATATGACTGCCCGATCGACCTGGTACCTGGCACCACTCCTCCCCGTGGGCGTATCTACCCGTTGTCTGCAGCCGAGACCCGGGCCATGTCTGAGTACATTGAAGAGAATCTGGCTAGGGGATTTATCCAAAAATCTACCTCCCCGGCTGGAGCCGGATTCTTCTTTGTCAAAAAGAAAGACGGCTCGCTACGTCCCTGTATTGACTACAGAGGACTCAATCTCATCACAGTAAAAAACAAATACCCCCTGCCACTCATCTCCGAATTGTTTGACCGTCTCAAGGGCGCCAGGATCTTCTCCAAGCTGGATCTACGAGGAGCATATAACCTGGTCCGTATCCGTCAAGGAGACGAGTGGAAGACGGCATTCAAAACCCGGGACGGTCACTATGAGTACCTTGTGATGCCCTTCGGTCTCTGTAATGCTCCCGCTGTCTTTCAAGAACTAGTCAACGACATCTTCCATGACCTCCTGTACTCCTGCGTAGTGGTATACCTGGACGATATCTTGGTCTTCTCTCCAGATCTCCCCACACACCGAAGGGATATTCGTCAGGTCCTGCTTAGGCTTTGGCAGAACCACCTCTATGCCAAATACGAGAAGTGCCTCTTCGACCAGACCTCCCTACCGTTCTTGGGTTAGGTCATCTCCCAGACAGGTCTGCAAATGGATCCCGAAAAGCTCTCTTCCGTTCTAAAATGGCCTCGTCCTGAAGGTTTGAAGGCGATACAGCGATTCCTGGGCTTCGCTAATTACTATCGTCTTTTTATCCCACACTTCTCGTCTCGGACTGCTCCCATATCTGCACTTACCCGTAAGGGGGCTAATCCCAGGACATGGTCGCCTGAAGCCGAGGAGGCCTTCCTTTCCTTAATGAAAGCCTTCGCCTCTGCTCCCGTCCTGCACCGTCCGGACTGTAATAAACAATTCTACCTGGAGGTTGATGCCTCCTCCTCCGGAGCCGGAGCGGTACTCACCCAAAAATCTTCTACCGGGAGAATGGTAACCTGCGGCTTCTTCTCCAAAATCTTCTCCTCGTCTGAGCGCAACTACTCCATAGGAGACCGTGAATTGCTAGCAATCAAATTGGCACTGGGGGAGTGGCGCTATCTGCTTGAAGGGGCTCTCTACCCAGTAATTATCTACACGGATCACAAAAACCTGGCATCTCTCCAAAATGCCCAGAGACTCAATCCTCGCCAGGCCCGGTGGTCGTTGTTTTTTGCCCGCTTCGACTTCATTCTTCATTTCCGTCCGGCGGACAAGAACGTCAAAGCTGATGCCTTGTCCCGGTCCTTCCTGTCCTCCGATCAAGAGGAGGAGCCTACGCACATCATAGACTCCTCCAAGGTGATGAATGTGGCCCACTTGGATCTGACTCGTCTCCCACCCGGTAAGACGTTTGTAGCTGTACCAGATCGGGAGAGGGTTCTTCGCTGGGGACATTCTTCTAAACTAGCGGGCCATGCTGGCCAAAAGAAGACCTTCCAACTCATTACCCGGCATTACTGGTGGCCTACCCTGCGTAAGGACGTGGTAGACTTCGTCGCGGCCTGCTCATCCTGTGCCCGTAACAAAGTTCCCAGACATCTACCAGCCGGCCATCTCCTGCCCCTTCCCGTACCTGCTGCTCCTTGGCAGCACATTGCTATGGACTTTATCACCGATCTTCCTATTTCTGCCGGTTGTACAGTCATTTGGGTTGTCGCTGACCGCTTTTCTAAGATGGCCCACTTCATTCCCCAGCCTGGTCTCCCATCTGCACCCGAGCTGGCTAAAGACTTTATCCGCCACATCTTCCGTCTCCATGGCCTGCCCCTCCACATCGTGTCGGATCGTGGGGTTCAGTTCACCTCACGCTTCTGGAGAGCCACATGTAAGCCGCTAGACGTCACCCTGGACTTCTCCTCCGCTTACCACCCACAGCCCAATGGTCAAGTGGAGCGGATCAATCAGATCCTGAGCAGTTACCTCCGGCACTTCGTTAATGCACACCATTCGGACTGGGTGGATCTCCTACCATGGACCGAGTTCTCTTACAATAACCATGAGAGCGAATCCTCTTCCAAATCCACGTTCTTTATGGTCGGTGGCCAACATCCCCGGATTCCACTTCCTGTCTCTGTTTCTGTGGACAACCCTGCTGCGGAGTCTCTTGTCAGCGAATTTTCTACTATTTGGGAGAGTACCAGGTCCGCTCTTCTTCTGTCCTCTGAGCGGATGAAGAGATATGCTGATAAGAGACGTCTGGATCCGCCTCAATTCCGTCCGGGAGACAAGGTTTGGCTCTCGTCCAAACATGTGCGGCTCAAAGTACCCTCCTTCAAGTTGGGCTCTCGATTCATCGGTCCCTTCGAAGTCCTCAGGCAAATTAACCCTGTGGCCTACAAATTAAAACTCCCGGCCACCCTACGGATTCCCAACTCCTTCCACGTATCTCTCCTCAAACCCGTTGTCTTTAACTCTTTTTCCAATAATCCAGGTACCCCTCCTGCTCCGGTTTCCGCTGATGACGTCTTTGAGGTAGAGAGTATTCTGGCCTCCAAGAGGGTAAGAGGAAAAACCTTTTTTCTGGTAGATTGGAAGGGGTTTGGTCCTGAGGAGAGAACTTGGGAACCCAGGGAGAACATCAACGCCCCGCTTCTCCTTGAAAAATTTCTTTCTGGCCAAAAAAAGAGGGGGCCTAAAGGGGGGGGGTACTGTAACATCGGCGTCTCTGCCCCGTACTAGGCAGAGACGCCGTCCCTCTCACCTCCCCACTCCTGGCGCGGCGTCCTCCAGCACTTCTCTCCCCGCTGCTTCCGGCACGCGCTCCATCCCCGGCAGTGTGCTTAGGGCGCGCGCGCGCGCCGTCCTAAGGGGTCCCCGGCCAATTGCCGGAGGACCTCCCATATATAAGGCACCTCCTCCAAAATGGAGGTGCCCGAGCAATGTTGTTGCAAAGCCTTCACTCTGCTTCAGCCCTCAGGTCCCGTTACCTGTTACCTGCCAGTCACCTGCTTGTTACCTGCCAGATTCCTGCTTGTTACCTGCCAGATTCCTGCTTGATACCTGCCTGATATCCGCTTACCTGCTTGCAAGCCTGCGGTCCGACGGTCTGCCTTCCGACACCTGTCAGTCTGTCTATGGACCAGCCTGCCCGCTCACCTGGGAGCGCTCACCTGCTACCTTCCTGCTAGCCTACCTGGAGGCTCCGCCGTCACGTGCTGTGACCACCTGCCTGTCCAGAGACTCTTGCCCGCTCACCTGGGAGTGTCCACCTGCTACCTGCCTGCCTGGAGGCTCTGCCGTCACTTGCCGTGACCACCCACCTGTCAAGAGACTGTCCCCGTCACTTGCCGTGACTTCCTGCCCTTCTACCCAGAGACTGTCCCCGTCACTAGCCGTGACTACCTGCCCGTCTTCCCTGGGAGCCACCCGCTTCCTTACAAGGACTGCCCCCTTGTATAGTTGCTCAGAGGTTCCACCTCCCAGACCCGTTACAGCAGTCAGGAACAAGACCAGATGTACGGCCAGTCACAGCCGGAGAACGTTACAACGATCCGCAAAATCAGGACTCAGTCGAATGAACGGATATCAACAGCCCGGAGAATTCTGCTAGGATCTGCAATCCAGCACGAGGTCAGAAACAAAGGATGGAATCGCTATTCTGTTGCCTTGATTATGCACGGCGGAAAATGAGAACGCTGTAGCGACCACCAATCGGGGACGAGGGGCGCGGAAAAGTCCAATTTATGCACGCCTACGTGTCTCAGTTCTGAATCGCTAACGAGGTCGTTGATAAGGTGTCAAATACAGCGATGCACACTGCCCAGCGGGAGCGCAACGACCCAGGAATGGTCCAGAAAGCTTTGTAACGATCAGCGATCTTGCAGCAGGGGCCTGATCGTTGCTACCTGTCAGACATAACAAGATCGCTAGCAAGATCGCTATTGCGTCACAAAAACCTTTAGGCTGTTGCTGTAACTGGGGAACAACTTGATTCATTAGAATTTCGAGATACTTATCTCCTGTGACTGTTCCATCAAAAAATATTGGTCCTAAAACACCAAAACTTGAAATACCATCCCAAACATTGACACCAGGCTCATTTAGTTGTTGTACTAATGTTAAATGCATGTTCTCATTATACCAGTAAATGCAATTATGTCTGTTAATATGGCCGGATAATTTGAAAGAAGCTTCATCACTCCACATAATGTTATTTAAAATTACTGGATTTTCTTCAATTTCGTTAAGCATAATCTCACTAAATTGCAGCCGCCTGTCTGGATCATCCTCCAATAAACCATGAATTAGATGTGGACGATAAGCTTTCCACCCAATAGATATCAGGACTCGCATGATAGAAGCTCGTGAAATTCCCAATTCTAAAGAGGCTCTTCTGGTGGACTTTTTCGGACTCTGAACAAATGTTTCAGCAACAAGTTGTTTATTATCTTCTGTACAGACTGTTTTGGGTCGACCAGTTTTTGGAGCATTAAGGATTGAGCCAGTGGCATTGAATTTGTCACGAATGTGGTAAATGGTTTGTCTCTTTGGGGTTTGAGTACCAAATGTTTCAACCCAATTTGCTCTAACGGTTTCAGCATTTTGAGATTTCCAATACTCTGTTAAAATCCATTTTCTTTGATCTGTATTTAAATTATTTGCCATTATGTGTTATCTGAATTATCTGAAAAGAAAACAGATTTGGGGGAGATCTATCTGTGGAAAGGCTTTTTTCTTGCCATAATACAAATTCTAACAGTCTATTCAGTAGGACGATCAGCTGTGTATCCACCAGACTTCTGCACAACACAACTGATGGTCCCAACCCCATTTATAAGGCAAGACATCCCACTTATTAAACCTGACAGCCATTTCCGGTGACTACCTCTTGAAGCTCATCAAGAGAATGCCAAGAGTGTGCAAAGCCGTCATCAAAGCAAAAGGTGGCTATTTTGAAGAACCTAGAATATAAGACATATTTTCAGTTGTTTCACACTTTTTTGTTAAGTATATAACTCCACATGTGTTAATTCATAGTTTTGATGCCTTCAGTGTGAATGTACAATTTTCATAGTCATGAAAATACAGAAAAATCTTAAAATGAGAAGGTGTGTCCAAACTTTTGGTCTGTACTGTATGTATAATTAACCACATGCACAATGTCCTCTCTGATGTTTACCACAGCATGTTTGCTGAGGTGGGAAGAGGTGAGACAGTAGACCATGTGCTAAAACGGGTTTTGCTAGTATGATTGGAAACGGACAAAAACACTTAGCCCGTGGGCAGGGAATACTACATAATTTCCTGTCACATGAAACTGTGTCACTTCCTCTTGTCCAGATGATTTAAAAAAATACAAAGAGACATGTGCTCCCTCTCTCTCACTCTGTGGACACAGGAACACATGGCTGAGTATCTCTCTTCCCCTGTAACTTCTTTACTGATGAGGCCCTGCATACCCTGTACTAACCCCCCTAGACATTGATATTCTTATATCAGTAAATATAGGGAGAGTTAGTATAGTCGGGTGGGCAGATATTGCATGCGTGATTAGGAAACTTGAGTGGAATATTATTAAGTAATTGTGGGTTTCAATGTGTGATATATTGTATTGCTATTCGTGTATTAGTGTTGTAGATGTTGTAAGATAGCTCACGGACACATAGTTGATGGGAGGTATGTATCACAGAGATGGTTATCATCTGTGATCTAATCCTGGAATGTTGCTCAGAGGGAAATATTTAACAATGACTCGGTCATAAATGGTGCACAGGAGCCGTGGGCTGACACATAATTTCCCTATTTTATGTTGAGTGGGGAGTTATTGTACCAGGTTATGAAAGTGAGGGAGGTGGAGTTTGTGGAACAGTTATTGGTGCCGGGGTCCTATAGATGGAGGGTGTTGGACATGGCCCATTCACATGTCTTAAGTGGCCATCTGGGTGTGAAAAAAACTCAGGAACGGATCATTCAGAGGTTCTATTGGCCCAGATGTCACCGGGAAACCTTAAAGTATTGCAGGTCCTGCCCTACGTGCCAGTTAACGGTCCCCACCTCTCACTTTCAAAGTCCCCTTGTGCCCATCATTGAAGTGTCGTTTGAGAGAATTGCTATGGACTTGGTCGGTCCCCTTGTTAAATCTGCTCATGGGCATCAAAATATATTGGTCATCCTGGAGCGATCCCCCTGAGAAACTCCTCGGAAGAGAGTATAGCTCCCAAATTGCTCCACGTTTTTCCCGGACAGGATTATCAAGGGAGACCCTAACCAACCAGGGAACACCCTTTGAGTAAGGTGATGAGCGAAATATATAAGGCCCTGCAAATATCCCAACTGAGGACATCAGTATACCATCCTCAGACAGATCACCTTGTGAAAGGTTCAATAAAACTCTGAAGAGTATGCTGAGAAAGGCCATAGAAAAGAACGGTAGAGACTGGGACTGTCTGCTACCGTATCTGTTGTTCTCTATCAGAGAGGTTCCACAGGCCTCTACTGGGTTCTCACGATTTGAACTCCTCTGTCTGACATCCGCGGGATCTCCTTGATAAAGCAAAGGAAATCTGGGAAGCCGAAGTCACGCCCCACAGGAGCGTCATCAAGCATGTCGCACTGATGCAGGAAAGGGCGCAAGTCAGGGCTCAGAAGGGAAGGAGTGACGTTTTGGAATGCAGACTTTGATGGAATAGGCTGTGGGCGTCATGTCGCATTTGCAGAGACCCTGAAGTACCTAAACGTCAGTTGTGTAGCGTTCATCAGGTTGTCATACGTCAGTTGTGTAGTGTTCGTCAGGTTGTCATATGTCAGTTGTGTAAGTCAGAACTAAACTTAACAGTCCATGGACGTGTGGTACAGTCTGAAACATTCTTTAATGCACAGGCCAGGTTTGTCAGGGCAGGCGTCACACATTCATAGTGTCCTTGCGGATTTCCCTTTTGTAACACTCGGCACCTCTTTTGTAACTTACCTTTCTTCCACTTTGAAAGATCTCCCCAGGGAAATGCTAGCCGGGTACGATTCGAGGTCCTTCAGTTCCATAAGTTCTGGGGCCCGCTCCTGCACCACTGCCAAATATCACTACCTCCTCGAACTGAAGATACGACGTAGAAGTCTGGCCTGCACATCGTGATAGAAGGAAAGCGTGCATAGCCATCTTGCCAATCCCACACAATTTTCCACTCACTCCCAGGACAGGAAGGCATTCAGGAAGTTCAATCCAGGAGTCCTTCCCTTCATAAACCCTAGAGTTGTGGGTGTACCCTGAGGTACTCCCACAAAGTTTGTACAGCTTAATTCCACACCTGGCCCTCAGGTACTGCCGGAATCCAAACCTCACCTTAAAATGAATTAGGGACTCATCCACGCAGATGTCTCTTTGGGGCACGTACACTTCAGCAAACTTGTTGCTGAAGTGCTTGATGACCGGCTAAACTTTGAAAAGACGATCGAAGTTGAGGTCATCTGGTGCAGTACACTGTGCATTATCATTGTAATGCAAGAACTTGTGGATGGCCTCAAAACGTGTCCGATTCATGACCATTCCGAACACTGGAGTGTTATACAAAACGTCAACACTCGAGTATTGCGGAGCTTCTGGCTTCTTCAGGATCACCATGTGAAGGAACAAGCCCCAAAATGTCACTTCATCATTTCTACTGCGTCTACAGGAGTCTAGTTAGAAAATGAGGAATAGCAGTTTTCTGGCCAAAATTGTTGAGCGTACAAATTAGTTTGGCCCACCATGAGGTTTACAAAATCCTCAGAGGAAAAGGCTTAAAAAAAAGTCTATTTCTGTGAGGCCGGTGGTGTCAAACTTGTTTCCGATTGTGCCACAAAATCAAGAATCAGAGGTCATAATTTTCGGGGGACAAGGTCCATACGGGGTCAGTAATGGG
The DNA here is from genome assembly GCF_046119375.1 of Phyllobates terribilis. NCBI lineage: Eukaryota > Metazoa > Chordata > Amphibia > Anura > Dendrobatidae > Phyllobates > Phyllobates terribilis. The sequence goes on from NW_027362761.1 coordinate 660,742,058, forward strand.
GGGCACTGGTTCATCTTCTGTCCTGGGGCATCTTTGTGGCGGTTCAGCATCAGCTAAGGGGGAAGAGGAGGAGGACAATGAAGAGGATTCAGAAAAATAAAGAAAGGTGGGATCCTCTCCCTCACTGTCCGTGTCGGAGGCAAGGAAAGCATATGCCTCCTCCACTGAATAGCGAGTTTCGGACAAGCGGGACATTTTTTTTTTATGTATGTGGTGTGTGTGTGTGTCAGTAATTTATTCAGTTGTGTGTGTGTGTCAGTGTGCTTGGTGTAAACTTTTTTTGTTTTCTGAAAGAAAAAGAAAAAAAAAAAAAAAAAAAGGAACAACTGGAGGTGGTGAAAACAGCAAGTACGAGTGCGGATCAGTGAACTGCGTCACTGATCAACACTTAGCGGCTGCTCGATGTGCGCATGGAGGTGGTGCAAAGGGGGGGGTGGAAGGAAAAAAAAAAAGTGTGAAACAGTGACCATGAGTGCGAATCAGTGTTCCGCTGCAGGGAGCACGAAATTTTTTTTTTGTCAAGAGTCGAGCGATCAAGTACTGATAAGTGCTTGGTGGCCGAAAGAGGCGGTGGGCAGGGGGACTGGGGTGGATGACAGGGGATCAAAAAATCTACTTACAGTTGTATTTTGTCTTCTTTCTTCTGCCTGATGTGTTCTGTCACAGCAGGAGCACAGCAAAGTCACTGGCAGTGTGTTGGAAGGGAGATATGTGTCACTGAGGCTGTTGGCCTAAGTCATGTGAAAACATGGAAGTTTCTCCTGCACATTAAGTGCAAAGATGGTTAACGGCCCCAGTTTACAAGGGAATGTTTTTAGTGGATGACGAAGTGCGGGGCAGGACGTCATCCACCATATCTCCAATACAGAGTGCTTTGGGCTTTAAATAGCCAGCCATGACACTCAAGTGTGTTCAGTACCTGGGGAAAACCTCCTCCAGAGAGGAGCACACACGTGTTGTGCTGAACCATGTGTACTTAACTGAGTGGCCAGACCTTGGGCAATATACAGATTGTGCTGCAAGTTTCGCATTTTGCTTTGCCACTTTAGCCGAATGGTGCGACATTAAACATGAGGCGTAATAATATTAATGTCACGGGTGTGTCAGAAGTGACAGACCATCGCCCTGCAGTTGGTTGCAGGAGAGCTATATGTTTGGCATTACAGACATCTTCTTAGAGGCTCTAGGACCCAGCGGCTGCCTTGTATAAATACCTGCTGTGTATCAGGGGGAGGTGCCAGCGATATTCATTTACTCCTTGTGAAGGCTTTAGCAAGAGCAGTCCTGTGTTATGAACACGCCCGGACTGACTGGCGTGTGCGTGTTTAGTGATTCCACTGGACCATAAACCGGAGAGTGCCTGGAGGGGAGTAACTAAGTATCTACCCGATCCGACCAAGGTCGCACGACGGCATACGACGCCTGTGCACCAGGGAGGAACCGAGCAGAGGGACCAGGTGCGACTCCAGGTCAGACCCCGGACACGGCTGTTGACCCACACCGGGGAATACAGGAACAGGCAGGTTAGGCTGGCACACTGACTGGTGGGTATAGGCAGGCATGGCTGTATGCAGACAGACGGGCACTGGTAAGCACAACTGGTATGCAGGCAAGGGGTACTGGCAAGCACGGCTGGAGTACCGACAGGGAGGCACTAGCAGGTTGGAGCACAGACTGGATAAGGTCCAGTACAGACAGGGACTCAGGAACAGAACCGCAGATGCGGTAGACAAGCAGAGCAGAGCGAAGCCGCCGGAGCGGTAAACAAGAGCAGAGCAGGGCGGGGCCGCCTGGAGCGGTGAGCAAAGACAGGGCAGAGCGAGACCGCGTGGAGCGGTGAGCAAAGGCAGAGCAGAGCGAGACCGGCTGGAGCGGTGAGCAAAGGCAGAGCAGAGCGAGACCGCGTGGAGCGGTGAGCAAAGACAGGGCAGAGCGAGACCGCCTGGAGCGGTGAGCAAAGGCAGAGCAGAGCGAGACCGCCTGGAGCGGTGAGCAAAGGCAGAGCAGAGCGAGACCGCCTGGAGCGGTGAGCAAAGGCAGAGCAGGCAGGAACCACCGGAGCGGTGAGCAAGGCAGAGCGGACAGGAACCGCCGGAGCAGTGAGCAAGGCAGAGCGGACAGGAACCGCCGGAGCGGTGAGCAAGGCAGGGCAGTGAGAAACCGCCGAAGCGGTGAGCAAGGCAGAGCAGGCAAGAACCGCCGGAGTGGTGAGCAAGGCAGAGCAGAGGGGACAGGGCTCTGTTCGCACGGAACAGACTGGAAGGGAAAGGCAGAACCAGATACACACAAGATACTTGCAATGAAGTAGCGAGTGGACTCTAAACTCACAAACGGAAGTACAGCGACAACGAATAGGAGTTAGGAGCAGGTTCAGACTCTGCAGAAAAAGGGAAGGTACGGACATAGAGAAAAACAGGAAACAGGTTAGGAGACAGTTCAGACAGGAACTGTTACTGCAACAAAATACAGGAACGAGCCAAGGTAAAGCCAAGTGCAGGTTCAGACAATGCAGGAGAAAGGGAAGGTACGGACATAGAGAAAAACAGGAAGCAGGTTAGGAGACAGTTCAGACAGGAACTGTTACTGCAGCGAGATACAGGAGCGAGTCTGGGTATGCGGCCCCCAGAGGGCGGGACGAACAGGCTAGGAGCGTGTTCAGACAGGCCTGGAAATACAGCCTCCAGGAAGGCAGACATGCAGGCTGTCAAGAAAACACAGAATAGGACCTGGCACATTCAGAGTGAAAGAGCACACTGAATGAACACATTGCTCAGGCACCAGCTTCCAGGTGAAGCTGGTTTAAATATCCAGTGACGGACAGCAATAGGCTGAGGACGCATTAGGGGTGTGCCCACAGCAGCTACAAGAAGCAGGAAGAGATCGGGCGCCGCCCTTTAGCAGCCAGAACAGAGGCAAGCAAACAGCATGGAAAGAAGCCAGGCTAGCAGACTGGACTGGTGATCAAGTTTGCGATCTTGCATAGTGGAGGATGGAGCACTATGCAAGAACGCCACCAGGTATGTTACATACTGCTTCCTCTCTGGTGCTTGAGGTCTTAAGCACATTTGTCTGGAGTCGTATAAAGCTAAGCTATTTCCCCTGTTTGTCCTCCCTTGTTGTCTTTAGTGTTCAGTGGGGATCGACTAGTGCTCATCTCCTCCCTTCCTTAGCCTGATTCTAACGCCAGGGAAAGACAGTGCAAAGTACTCATGCAGCGATTGGTGAAGAGCCAATATAGGATCGATAGTTGAGACAGGGTGACACTAAACTCGACTAGGAGGTCTCCACTTCCCCCTTTCCCTAGTGTCTGGGCTCCCTTTCCCTCTTCCCTCTGTGTTGCACCAAGTCTTTTCCACACCTTGCGTGACAATTAAAGCCCAGGGTACAGAGACGTATTATTACACCTCACGTCAAAAATAGGTTAAAGGGGTTTTCCCACAAACAAAAGTTAATTTTAATCAATAGATCTTGGAATAATAATAATTTCCACAATTGGATGTGTTTAAATAAAATGTTCTTGTGCTCAGATAATCTTATAAACGTTCGCCTATATAATGGCTGTGTCTGACCGTACAGAAACATGGTCTGATCATACCACATCTCCTGTGCAGGGGAGGAAGCAAAAGACTATACAGGCATTTCAGCACAGTATCGCAGCTGATTCTTTGAAGTAAAACATTGTTTAAAAACAGACAGGAAATGTTTTACCTCACAAAAAGAATTAGCTGCGATCCCGTACTGTAATGTCTGTATAGTCTTTTCCTTCCTCCCCTGCCCAGGAGCTGTGGCATGATCAAACCATGTTCCGTAAACGATCAGACACAGCCATTACACAGGGGAACATTTATAAGATTATCTCAGCACAGAGACATTTTATTTAACCCCTTAAGGGCGGAGCCAATTATGTCCTTAATGTCCAAGTTAAATTTTACAATTCTGACCACTGTCACTTTATGAGGTAATTACTCTGGAACACTTCAACGGATCCCCCTGATTCTGAGAAGGTTTTTTGTGACATATTGTACTTCATGATAGTAATAACATTTCTTTGATATGACTTGCGTTCACTTGTGAAAAAAAATGGAAATTTGGTAAAAATTGAAAGTTTAGCAATTTTCAAACTTTGAATCCTTATGCCCTTAAATCAGGGAGATATGTCACGCAAAATAGTTAATAAGTAACATTTCCCACATGTCTACTTCACATCAGCACAATTTTTGAAACAATTTTTTTGTTAGCAAGTTATAAGGGTTAAAAGTTGACCAGTGATTTCTCATTTTTCCAACAAACTTTACAAAACCATTTTTTTTAGGGACCACATCACATTTGAAGTGACTTTGAGGGGTCTATATGACAGAAAATACCCAAAAGTGACACCATTCTAAAAACTGCACCCCTCAAGGTGCTCAAAACCACAATCAAGAAGTTTATTAACCCTTCACAGGAAGTGAAGCAACGTGGAAGGAAAAAATTAACATTTAACTTTCTTCAAAAAAATGTTTACTTCAGACCCAATTTTTTTATTTTCACAACAGTAACAAGAGAAAATGGACCACAAAATTTGTTGTACAATTTATCCTGAGCATGCCCATACCCCATATGTGGGGGAAAACCACTGTTTGGGTGCAGTTCAGAGCGCAGAAGGCAAGAAGCACCGTTTGACTTTTTGAAAGCAAAATTGTCTGGAATCGAGAACGGACGCCATGTTGTGCTTGGAGAGCCTCTGGATGTGCCTAAACAGTGGAAACCCCCTACAAGTGACACAATTTCAGAAACTAGACCCCTAAGTGAACTTATCTAGATGTGTGGTGAGCACCTTGAACCGCCAGGTGCTTCACAGAAGTTTATAAGGTAGAGCCATAAAAATAAGAAATCAATTTTTTTCCCACAAAAATGTACTTTTAGCCACAATTTTTTTTCCACAGGGGTAAGAGGTGAAAATGCACCCAAAAATTTGTTGTGCAATTGCTCTGGAGTACGGACATACCCCATATGTAGGGGAAAACTATTGTTTGGGAGCACAGCAGGGCCTGGAAAGGAAGGAGTGACATTTGGAACGCAGACTTTGATGGAATGGTCTGTGGATGTCATGTCATGTTTGGAGAGCCCCTGATGTGTCTAAACAGTGGAAAACCCCGACAAGTTACCCCATTTTGGAAACTACACCCATCACGGATTTTATCCAGGGGTATAGTTAGCATTTTGAACCCACAGGTACTACACAGTTTTGATAACATTAGGTCATCAACTGAAAATTTTCATTTTTTCACGAAAATGTAGTTTTAGCCCCAAATTTGTAATTTTTGCAATGGATAACATGAGAAGACGGCCCCCATAATTTGTTATGCTATTTATCCCGAACGAGATGATGCCCCATAAGTCATCAGAAATTACTGTTAGGCTACACGTCAGGGCTGAGAAGGAAGGAGCACTATTTGGCTTTTGGAGCATAGATTTTGGTACAATAGTTTGTGGGCGATATTTGCGGAGTCCCTAAGGTGCCAGAACAGCAGTAAAATCCCAAAAGTGACCCCATTGTAGAAATTACACATATCAATGAATTCATCTACTACTGCAGTAACTATTATGTAACATCCATGCCAGGCTTTATTCTGGAAAATTCCAGAATTTAGTGCCTATACATTGTACCGCCATAAAGTGTAGCGCCTCCCATAAATTTCTCCTGGTGACACACACCCCATAAATTAAGTGCTCTTTCAGCTACAATAATGTCAAACATGCAGAGAGAAAGGAGGGCACCACTATTTAAAAATATGTATTCAAGGATCCACCTGTCACATACAGTAATAAACAAGTAACCAGAAAAAGAGAAAAAAGACTGTATGCAGAAACAGGGATCACTAATAAAATAATGATTTTTATTGAAAAATGACCAGACAAAAAACACTGCACTTATTAAAAACAATTAAAAAAGCAAGAATGCTTTAGTTTACAACTAGACCATAGCAAAATCATGATATGGTCAACCCTCACATGTGCAAGCCAAAGACAACCACACAATTTATTGTGGCAAACAATACCTTACAGTGTCATACAAAAGTGACAGCAAAAAAGCACAGTTAAGCCTTAATAAAGGTATTAATACAACAACATGCCTTTAAATAGAAGCATAAATAGAAACATAATAGAATATCCTGGTGAAACAAATGCCCTAGATACAAAGTATTAATGCCAATGTTATGGGCACAAATGAACGCTGCTGAAAGAGAGGCAGATTAGAAGGTCAGAAAGAATATATATATTTATACTAAATCCATTTACCTCAATTGTTATCAGCTGCAGGAGGCATGTTGCTAGCGCATCTGATGTCCAATGCAATGTGGATCTGTGCATACAAGTTACCGGTCTATGACAAACAGGAAGTATACTTTCATTTCCTGGGTCAGCAAAGATATTATTGCGCGCATTCATGTCCAAGGTGGAAATTAATTAAGCCAGCGTGGAACTCACGCTCTGGGAGGGCGCATATCAGAACGCACGCTCTGGCGGTGTGCATATACATATCGGCAGATAGGAAGAAAAAACAAAAAACTAAGGGAAATGGGGTAAACCAACCGTATAGGATATAAATAACAGCATATGCAAGACACATAAAATACCCCTAAGGAGTCAAAGAGGGCACATATAAATATAGCCTGCCAATAATTCATGGCAGCCCCAAAATAGAGTACTACATAATACATTACATCGTGTTATAAATAAAGATATACCCAGATATGCAGAGTATCGATTTAAATATAGTACTTCCCAATGGGGAAGATAACAAAGCCCATATATACAGTACACACCAAAAGTTTGGACACACCTTCTCATTTAAAGATTTTTCTCTATTTTCATGACTATGAAAATTGTACATTCACACTGAAGGCATCAAAACTATGAATTAACACATGTGGAATTATATACTTAACAAAAAAGTGTGAAACAACTGAAAATATGTCTTATATTCTCGGTTCTTCAAAGTAGCCACCTTTTGCTTTGATGACTGCTTTGCACACTCTTGGCCTTCTCTTGATGAGCTTCAAAAGGGAGTCACCGGAAATGGTCTTCCAACAATCTTGAAGGAGTTCCCAGAGATGCTTAGCTCTTGTTGGCCCTTTTGCCTTCACTCTGCGGTCCAGCGCACCCCAAACCATCTCGATTGGGTTCAGGTCTGGTGACTGTGGAGGCCAGGTCATCTGGCGTAGCACCCCATCACTCTCCTTCTTGGTCAAATAGCCCTTACACATCCTGGAGGTGTGTTTGGGGTTATTGAAAAATAAATGATGGTCCAACTAAACACAAACCGGATGGAATAACATGCCGCTGCAAGATGCTGTGGTAGCCATGCTGGTTCAGTATGCCTTCAATTTTGAATAAATCCCCAACAGTGTCACCAGCAAAGCACCCCCACACCATCACACCTCCTCCTCCATGCATCACGGTGGGAACCAGGCATGTAGAGTCCATCCGTTCACCTTTTCTGCGTCGCACAAAGACACGGTGGTTGGAACCAAAGAACTCAAATTTGGACTCATCAGACCAAAGCACAGATTTCCACTGGTCTAATGTCCATTCCTTGTGTTCTTTAGCCCAAACAAGTCTCTTCTGCTTGTTGCCTGTCCTTAGCTGTGATTTCCTAGCAGCTATTTTACCATGAAGGCCTGCTGCACAAAGTCTCCTCTTAACAGTTGTTGAAGAGATGTGTCTGCTGCTAGAACTCTGTGTGGCAATGACCTGGTCTCTAATCTGAGCTGCTGTTAACCTGCGATTTCTGAGGCTGGTGACTCGGATAAACTTATCCTCAGAAGCAGAGGTGACTAGTGTTGAGCAATACCTTCCGATATCAGGAAATATCAGATCGGATTGGATCGGGCCGATAGCCAAAAAGTATCGGATATCGCCGATTCCGATACCGGAAACCAATGCAAGTCAATGGGACACAAATATCGGAATGAAAATAAACCCTTTCTTTCCTTGTAGGTTAATTCTACATGAAGGAAAACAACTAACTATAATGTAGAATGTATTGGGGGAGGTGGTTGCCCAAATCGATGGGAACAGTGCTCACAGTGAAACATGAAAAGCCGGCAATTCAGCAGCGGCATACACCGGTACCCGACAATTTATAACAGAAAGAATAGAGCATCACACATAGATTAGATAGATATAAACATGTCAGTCACATATATATGAAGTACAGTGACAGTGTTGCTTACTGTACTTGTCATTTAGTGTAAAGGATTTATTTAAAAAAATATTAGTCCAAATTTCTTTTTTTTTTTAAACCAATTATTTTTATTTAGGTTTCAAAAATTTACAGCAAACAGTTATCAATATACATATAACAATTCACATAACGTGTAGTAATACAGTCAAAACCCTCTCCCCCCTCCCGCCAATACTCCTTATGCCGGGCATACCTGGGAACATTGACAATCATATTACCGCCATCCATGCGGACCATATTTTCCCAAAAGTTCTCTCTCCATGCCTCCGCCTGTAAATGCTTTCCTCTAAATGCATTACCGTACGTGTCTGAGCAATAAATTCCCTCCTAGTGGGGGGTTCCGAATCTGTCCATTTTCGTGCTATTAGTTTGCGTGCCACATATAGTAATCGCGCTATCGCCACTTTGTAATGTTCTGAGACAGGTATTCCATCCACCTCCCCCAAAACACACAGCACCGGGTTTCTGTCAATTGTACATGTATAAGCCCTCTCAATTTTGCTAACAACGACCAACCAATAAGCCACTAGCCGCGGGCATGACCATAGCATGTGTAGCAGTCCGGCCTGGTCCGTGCCACATCTAGGGCAATTGGAATCTCCCCTCAAGCCCGCCTTGTACAGGCGCAGCGGTGTTTTGTATGTCCTATGTATTATGTATAATTGGGAGATCCGTGCCTGCTCGCTTAGAGAGATCTTCGGGACATATTCTAGAAATGCCTCCCATTGTTCTGTTGTGAGGGTACCCACCTCCCTTTTCCATTTACTCTTTGCAATGAAGTGATTTCCCCCCAGATAGGAGTGCAGTAGGTCATGATATAGGCTCGATATGACTCCCCTCGTCCCTCCCTTCATGCACACAGAGTCTAGTACAATGTCACCCTGAACCGTCATGGCTCCCAATCCACACTGTGCCCTCCAAGCATGTCGAAGCCTATAGTATTGAAATCCCCACACCAAAGGCAAATCAAATTCTTCTCTAAATTTCTCAAAGGTCTTCAGGTCCGTTCCACTCTGCAGCTGGCACACATATCTCACTCCTTGCGCCTTCCAATTGCCCATTTGACACAGCTTATTAAGTTCCGGCAGATGTTCATTGCCCAACACCGGTGAGTACTTAGTCAGCCCGTCCACCCCCCTGATCTTTTTAATAGTGTCCCATACCTTCTGAGTCAAGCCTAAGGTAGGATATATTGCTCCCAATTTCTTAAAGGTACCATCCTCTAACGCCTGGACCAGTGGGCGTCTCCCCGACACATGTACCAGCACCCGGCAAGCTGCCCCTCCACAATCGGGTTCTCTCCATCCCCTGACATGCTGGCCCTGTACTGCCAAGAAATAGACCCAGGGATTGGGTGCGGCCAATCCTCCCTCCTCCTTCCCATTTTGCAGCGTTCCCAATTTAATCCTTGCCTGCCTCTTGCCCCATATCAAGGATCTGAAGATAGAATCAATACCCTGAAACCCTTTTTTTGGTAGCCATATCGGTGAGTTGTGCAAAACGTACATTAGTTGTGGCATAAGGACCATCTTAATCAGGTTAGTTCTACCCGTCACCGTCAAAGCCAATTGGCACCATGCGCCTATTTTCTTTTTAAATTTCTCTAGCAGAGGAACTAAATTCAGATCCGTGAATCGTGTCAATGGAAGCGCCACCCATATCCCAAGGTATTTAAATTGTGAAACCAGCTGGAGCTGCTTCCCCCTCTCATCTATCTCCTCCGCTTTTATTGGTCTATCTACAGCCATGACATAAGACTTGTGCCAGTTTATCTCCAGTCCCGAAATGCTCCCAAAATGCTTAATTACATCCATCGTGCACCCCAATGTCTCTCCTGCATTTTCCAGAAATAACAGGATGTCATCGGCATACAGTGATATTTTTTCTTCCAGCCTCCCAAATTTAAATCCAACCACTCCTCTCTCAGCTCTTATTTTGGCCGCCAGGGGCTCCACTGCCACCGCAAACAATAGCGGGGACAGCGGGCACCCCTGCCTTGTGCCCCTATGTAAGTCAAACATCCCGGACCGTTCACCATTCACCTTAACTACCGCCCTTGGGGATGAGTACAATAACTTCACCCAGGCCATGAATGCGGGGCCAAATCCCATTATTTCCATGATTTTCCATAAATATTTCCATTCCACGCTATCAAATGCTTTTCTAGCGTCCAATGACATCACTATTCTCCCGCCACCATCAGCAGGCAGCTGCATATTAAGAAATAATCTTCTCAAGTTAACAGCCGTGGAGCGGTTGGGCATAAAGCCCGACTGGTCCTCGTGAATAACAGTATGCGCAACCCCGGTGAGCCGGGTGGCCAGGATCTTAGCGAGTACTTTGACATCCGTTGTCAACAACGATATGGGCCTATACGACTCCGCATCCATGGGGTCTTTCCCCTCCTTTGGCAGAACCACTATCACCGCTTCCTCCATTGATCTCGGTAACGCCCCCTTCACCAAAGCCTCATCAAACACAGATTTCAATTTTGGAGCTAGCAGTTCCACCAGCTCCCTGTACACCTCTCCAGGTAGACCATCAGCACCCGGTGATTTGTTATTGGGCATAGACAGAATTGCACATTCCACCTCCTCCACACTCACAGGTTCATCCAACCTCATCCTATCTTCCTCAGACAATTTAGACAGCGAGATGCCTTCCAAAAATTCCTCTACGGCCCCCTCCATGTCCCGTACTCTTGAATTGTACAGTGCCATGTAATATTCCTTGAAGACCTCCAATATGTCCTTTGTGTCTGTCAGAGTCGTCCCCGTTTGGTCTCTCAACCTGTACACCCTGGAAGACTCCCTCTGTGCCGCAGATATCACCGCCAACAAGTGACCCACTCTCTCTCCTTCCTCAAAGAATTGGGCTTGCTAAAATGCCCTTTTCCTCTCAGCTTGCATCATGTGCAGTTTATTAACTGCCTCCTGTGCCAATTTTAGTCTATTGTGAGCTACACTCGTTGGCGCCAAAATCATGTCTGCCTCTGCCCTTGTCAAGTCATCCTTTATTTGTTGATCTGCCAATTTAGTTTTGGTCTTACACCGTGAGATCTCACTTATAGAGTCCCCTCGTAAATGCCTTCATAGCCTCCCACACCACTGTGGCCTCAGCACTCCCTTCATTCACTTGGAAGAAGTGCTCTAGTTCTTTGGTTATGCCACCCATATCCACCACTTTAAGCCACGTCGGGTGAAGACGCCAACCTCCCCTCTGACCCTGAGCAGATCCCACTAGAAGCGTGACAACCATAGGACTATGATCCGATAGAGTCCTCTGTAGGTATTCCACCTCCCCAACCATCCCATCCATAGCAGTATCCCCAAAAGCCAGGTCTATCCTTGACAGTGTTCCATGTGTAGCCGAGTGACACGAGAAGGTCCTCTTACCCTCATTTCGTACTCTCCACAGATCCACCAGCCCCAGCTCCCCCACGTAGGTGCCAAATGCAGTCATTCTGTCCCGTCCAGCTTCCATACCTGCCGGACGTACTTTATCCCAGTAATCTTTCATGGTGTTGTTAACATCTCCCATAATCAACATCGGAGCCTCCCCCCATCTGGCCGTCAAGTCCATTACTGCTTGAAGTTCCTTTTTAGAATAAGGTGGAGGGATATATAAAGCCACTAAAATCATTTTGTGTCCATACAATCTGCACGCAATCCATACATACTGCCCTTCACTGTCTACTTGCACTGCCAGCTCTTCATAATGTGCGTTTTTGTGTATTAGGACTGACACCCCCCTGGAGTACGAGGAATAAGTGGAATGATATGTCTTTAACATCCACCCTCTCGATAGCCAGTGCCTAGTATCTCTAGTGAGATGGGTCTCCTGTAAGCACGCAATCATAGGATCACAAGATCTGATGTGATTCAGAACTGCTGCCCTCTTAATCCTGTCAGATATACCACGTACATTCCAACTTAAAATCCGAACCGTACGGTTACTCATTGTGCATTAGAAAAAACAATCCACCATCATCAAGTAACATCTTTCCATTTTGTTCCCCAGCATACCAGGTCAAACAGCATAAGCAACCCCATTTTCCCGCAAATCCAACCCATCCAACTCCCCCCCTCCCTCCCCCTCCCCCCACCCTTCTCTTGTCACTCTCTTCCCAACGTGAGAGTGGGAGCTCAAAGAACCTGAGCAACATCGTAGTATACCGCATATCAACATGCGCCGTGTCCTCCTCCAGCATTGGCAGTCTCTCCACCACATAATCAATAGTATGCATAGTCCCGAACCATTAATCAAACAAATTAACTATAAAACGTAGATCCCAGCGGGGGTTTCTCCCCCTCCTCTGCGGTTTCGCAGAGCAATTCAGAGCCACAACCCTGTCCAGTGGTCAGGATAGCAGGGTCGTGCATTCACCGTGCCGAGTCCTCAGCTTCTCTCAATTTGCTCCGGTTCCGCTCCAACCACGAGGCGGCCTCTACCGGTGACGGGAAAAAATTGACCTTTCCAAAGGCTTCCACTCTTAATTTGGCAGGATAAATTGTAGAGTATTTCACATTCAAAGAGCGGAGCTGTTTCTTCACTTCACCATACCGTAGCCGCAGCTTTTGCACCTCAGCCGAGTAATCCGGGTATATTTCAATGCGTTTGCCCTCCAGGGTAAGATCTGTCAATTTTCTGGCCTTACGTAAGATAGTGTCCCGGTCTCTGCAGTTCAGGATTCTGGCTAACATCGTACGAGGGCCCTCTCCAGGCACTGGGGGTCTCATGGGCACTCGATGGGCACGCTCCACAGCAAACACCCTCGACAGGATATTAGACCCAAACTTTCCCAGCAGCCAGGTTTCAACAAAGGTCGTGGGGTCAGCACCCTCAGCTCTTTCAGGGATGCCCACAATACGGAAATTGTTCCTGCGTGACCGGTTTTCCAGGTCATCGTTTTTGTTAGCCACTACCGTGATCCTTTGAGTGTGCTGTTGCTGCGTCTTTTGCACTGAGGTTAAATGATCTTCTGTTACACCAACTCTGCCCTCCACCTCAGTCAATCTGGCTGTAACTTTCTGCATAGAAGCCTCAATGCCTCCCATGTCGGCTTTCAGACCGTTCACCTGCTTTGTCAGAGCAGTTAAAGCAGTCTTGCAGTATAAGACAGCCTGGAATACATCTCGCAGAGTCGGCTCTGCCTCATCTGAACTTTCAGCTGCCAGCACAGTGTCACCATCCCCCTCCTCCTGCTGTTCATTATGTAGCACAGGCACAGGCATCTCCTCACCATCTTCCTCCTCATCTCCATGCTTCTCACTGCCTTCACTTCCTTCTTCATCTGCCTTCATGCCCCTCGCATACCTGTGCAGCCGTACTGAAGCCTCCAGCCTCCGTGCATAGGCTGTGTTCCTCCTTCCCGCCTCTTCCTCTGTCTCGGTGCCATCTTGGGCTGAGGCACTGCTGCAGGCCCCGGCATCCTTCTGCCTTTTGCGGCCCATGTTGGACTCTCTGAGTCTGGCAGAAGCTCGCCTCTGACTCCCGGGACCCTCAGACAGCAGTTCCTGATAAGGGATTTGGCTGGTTCGGGCTCTGTGCAGGATAATTGAAGCTAATGGTGGTGGAGAGGCACTGCCACCCGACCTCTCACATCAAGAGCTAGGCCACGCCCCCCAGTCCAAATTTCTACAGCGCATTGGGGTAAGGAATGACAGTGCGTGTCCAAAATGTGGAGAGGAAGGAGCAGATCTTATGCATATGATGTGGACGTGTAGAAAGGTCGCTGTATTCTGGAATGAGTGTGTGCAATACATTAATGATGTGTTTGAGTGTAATTTACCCCTATATCCTAAAGTGTGTGTATTAGGCCTTGTAGAAATATTAGGATGTGAAGAGGATGAAATAATAGCTGTTAAGAGGACTCTATACCAGGTCAGAAAGCTTATAGCTGCACATTGGTTGGATCCCTCCCCTCTCAGGCTCCAGGAATTTTTGGATAGAATGCGTCTTTTATTGAGATTAGAAGAGGGAGTGTACAAAAAGCGGAAGGCTATAAGTAAATTTGATAAAATCTGGGGTAAATGGAATATGTTTCATGGTTATCATATTATGTCTATTTTAAATATCACTTGAGTTTGAAATGTTGTGGTCTCTCATGTTCTGTATGACTAATTACTGATTATCAGATATTAAGCTCTGTACCCATGGATCAAATCATTAATGCTTTAACAGTCGGATAAGCTATATGATGGTATACGGTCTGTAACAAAAATTTGCTTTTGCCATATGGTTCTTGGGGTTGTAATGGGTGGGGAGAAGGGGAACGGGTGGGTCTTGAGAGGCACTGCTAGTTTAGTGATGCCTCACTGTTGTTTATGTATAATGTTATAAAAAGTTTTTTAATAAAAAATATCTGATTTAAAAAAAAAAATATTAGTGTTTTCATGCACCGTCTCTTTAAAAAAGCCGGCCAGCAATTCAGCATCTGTACCCGACAATTTAGAATAGAAAGAATAGAGAATCACACATAGATTAGATAGAAACATGTCAGTCACATATATAATAAGTACAGTGACAGTGTTGCTTACTGTACTTGTCATTTAGTGTAAAGGATTTATTTAAAAAAATATTAGTGTTTTCATGCACCGTCTCTTTAACCCCTTAACAACATCTGACGTACTAATACGCGTCTGTGCCCTGGGACTTAAGAGCCAGACCCGTATTAGTACGTCATGGCGATCGCGCGCACACACAGGCTGTGCGGGCGCGATCGCCGCCGGGTGTCAGCTGATTGTCACAGCTGACACCCGATACTATGTGCAGGGAGCGGTCCTGCACCGCTCCCAGCACATTAACCCCCGCGATGCTGCGATCGAAGTCGATCGCAGCATTGGGGGGGCAAGGGGAGGTGATCTCAGATACTCACCTCCTCTTCCGGCTTCCAGCGCTGTCTGCAAAGGCTTCCCGGGTGTTGCCATAACGACCCGATGCCGTCATGACAACATCCGGGTCACCAGACAGCAGGAAGATTGTTTGGACATGCGCAGTGCATCTCCAAACAATCTTCTCCCTGTCCAGCGCTGACAGCCTGCATGGCACAGGGATGGTGCTGCATTCCTGTGCCATGCAGGCGATCAGAGAAAAAAAAGTGAAAGTCCCAGAGTGGGACAAAGTAATAAACTATATAAGCTTCCAGAAAGTGAAAGAAAAAAAAAAAAAAAATTGCAAAAATATAAAAAATAAATAAATAAAAAAATCCACCAAAAATAAAAATATAATGTACCCATCAATAAATATTATAAAAAAAAACAATAAAAGTACACATATTTGGTATCGCCGCGTCCGGAACAACCTGACCTATAAAACTGTCCCACTAGTTAACCCCTTCAGTGAACACAGTAAAAAAAAAAAAAAAACGAAGCAAAAAACAATGCTTTATCACCATACCGCCAAACAAAAAATGGAATAGCACGCGATCAAAAAGACATATAAATAAAAATGGTACCGCTGAAAACGTCATCTCGTCCCGCAAAAAACAAGCCGACATACAGCTCCACCAGCCGAAAAATAAAAAAGTTATAGCTCTCAGAATAATGCGATGCTAAAAAATATTTTTTTCTATAAAATTGCTTTTATTATGTAAAAGTGCAAAACATAGAAAACGATATAAATGTGGTACCGCTGTAAAAGTACTGACCCGAAGAATAAAGCTACCTTATCAATTTTACCACATGCGGAACAGAATAAAAAAAAAAAAAAAAAACAATTCCTGAATTGTTGGTTTTTGTTTATTCTGCCTCCCAAAAATCGGAATAGAAAGCGATCAAAAAATGTCACGTGCCTGAAAATGGCACCAATAACAACGTCAAGTCATCCCGCAAAAAACGAGCCGTCACATGACTGTCTGCCAAAATCTGGAAAAATTACAGCTCTCAAAATATGGCGATGCAAAAACTAGATTTTACAAAAAATGCGTCTTTTTGTGTGTGACAGCTGTCAGTCACAAAAACCCCATATGATTCTGGTATTGCTGTAATCACACCGACCCGAAGAATAAAGTCGTCTAATCACTTATACCGCACAAGGAACGGCGTCAAAAATAAACTCTTGGGTTAGGATTGGGCTAGGGTTAGGGCTGGGTTTGGGGTTAGGGTTGTGCTAGGGTTAGGGTTGTGCTAGGGCTAGGGTTGTGCTAGGGTTAGGGTTAGGGTTGTGATGGGGTTGGGATTTTTTTCAAAAGAAAAAAAGATGACGATATGGCGAATAGTGTTGAGAGCAAGTGCTCGCTACTTGAGTTTGCATCGGGTGCTCTGGTATGCATTGAGTATCGTGGGTATTTGAGTGACATGCTCGAGTCTCTGCCCCATATGCTTCGCGGCCAAAAAAACGTTAAGGGGATTGCCTGCCATGCATGAGCGATCCCCGCATGTTTTTTTTTGGGTGTCTAATAACCGTGAAACATGCGGAGCAGGGACTCGAGCATGTCACTCGAGCACACGCTGTACATGGTGCATACCTGAGTACCCGATGCAAACTCAAGTAGCGAGCACTTGCGCTCAAGACTAATGACAACTTATTCAATATGATGACCTAATGTAAACAAATTCTGTGCCGTACCTCAGGGTTCAAAATGTTCACTATACACCTTAATAAAATCCTTGAGGGGTATAGTTTCCAAAATGGGGTCACTTGTGGGGGAGCTCCACTGTTTAGGCACATCACGGGCTCTCCAAATGCGACATGGTGTTCTCTAACTAATTGAATGGAAAATCGTCTCAAATTGTTAGCGGACACAATGTTGCATTTGAAGAGTCCCTGTGTGGCCAAACATTGGAACTCCCCCACAAGTGACCCCATTTTGGAAACTAGACCCCCCAAGGCACCTATCTAGATGCATAGTGAGCACTTGGAACCCCCAGGTGCTTCACAAATTGATTCATAAAAATGAAAAAGTGTTTTTTTTTTCACTTTTTCATTTTTACGAATCAATTTGTGAAGCACCTGGGGATTCCAAGTGCTCACTATGCATCTAGATAGGTGCCTTGGGGGGTCTAGTTTCCAAAATGGGGTCACTTGTGGGGGAGCTCCAAAGTTTGGGCACACAGGGGCTCTCCAAACGCAACATGGTGTCCGCTAACAATTTGAGCCGATTTTCCATTCAATTTGTTAGCGGATACCATGTTGCATTTGGAGAGTCCCTGTGTGCCCAAACATTGGAGCTCCCCCACAAGTGACCCCATTTTGGAAACTAGACCCCCCAAGGCACCTATCTAGATGCATAGTGAGCACTTGGAACCCCTAGGTGCTTCACAAATTGATACATAAAAATGAAAGTGTTTTTTTTTTCACTTTTTCATTTTTTACGAATCAATTAGTGAAGCACCTAGGGGGTTTCAAGTGCTTAATATGCATCTAGATAGGTGCCTTGGGGGGTCTAGTTTCCAAAATGGGGTCGCTTGTGGGGGAGCTCCAATGTTTGGGCACACAGGGGCTTTCCAAACGCAACATGGTGTCCACTAACAATTTGAGCTGACAATTTGTTAGCGGATATCATGTTGCATTTGGAGAGTCCCTGTGTGCCCAAACATTGGTGCTCCCCCACAAGTGACCCCATTTTGGAAACTAGACCCCCCAAGGCACCTATCTAGATGCATAGTGAGCACTTGGAACCCCCAGGTGCTTCACAAATTGATTCATAAAAATGAAAAAGTGTTTTTTTTTTCACTTTTTCATTTTTACGAATCAATTTGTGAAGCACCTGGGGGTTCCAAGTGCTCACTATGCATCTAGATAGGTGCCTTGGGGGGTCTAGTTTCCAAAATGGGGTCACTTGGGGAGCTCCAATGTTTGGGCACACAGGGGCTCTCCAAACGCAACATGGTGTCCGCTAACAATTTGAGCCGACAATTTGTGTTAAAATAAAGGATTTATTCAAAAAAAAAATTGGCGTGGGATTCCCCGTAATTTTAGTCTCTAGCGGAGGTTAAGCAGACGGCTGGGGCAGATGTTTGAAGCCTGGGAAGGGGGTAATACCCATGGGGCTCCCCAGGCTACTAATATCAGCCCCCAGCTGAATACCTAGCCTTTAGTAGCTATTAAAATGGGGGACCCCCTCAAAAAAATGACGTGGGGTCCCCCCTATTTTAATAGCTAGCAAAGGCTAGGCAGACAGCTGGGGGCTGATATTAATAGCCCAGGAAGGGTGCCATGAATATTGGCCCCCTCCCAGGCTAGAAACACCAGCCGTCAGCCGCCCCAGAATTCTGGCACTTAGCCTTGCTCTTCCCACTGCCCTGTAGCGGTGGCAGTGAGGTAATAGGGTTGGGGTTGATGTCAGCTTATAATGCCAGCTGACATCAAGCCCAGGTTAGTAATGGAGAGGCGTCTATAAGACACCCCCATTACTAACCCCATAGTCAAAGTTAAAAAAAACCCACAAACACCCAGAATAAAATCCTTTAATTGAAATAAACACACAATTCTTTATTGTTCTAAATTAAACCATACTTACCATCACGCCCATTCCACCTGAAGCCAACGATCTCCTGCAATAAAAGAAAAATAATAAAGCAACATCATCCTTACCTTCCCATGGTTCCCAGGACAGCTTCAGCTCTGCTAAATCGAAATGACAGGCTGGACCACAGCAGAACGCTGCCATCCAGCCTGTCATCCCGCGGACACTGAGAAGCGCTCCTCAGTGGGTGTTGTGTTTTTTTAAATACTTTACTAGAAATTCATGGCGGTCATGTCTAATATTGGCGTGACCCCATGAATTTCGGGCTTAGGGCCAGCAGATAATGCCAAGCTGGCCCTAACCCCTTTATTACCCAGTGAGCCACCGCACCAGGGCCCTGGATGAGTTGGGTACAGCGCCAGAAGATGGCGCTTCTATGAACGCGACATTTTCCAGGGTGGCTGCAGACTGCAATTTGCAGCGGGTGGGGCCCAGAAAGCTTGGGCCTCCCTGCGCTGCGGATTTCAGCCCCCAGCTGCCTAGTTGTACCTGACTGGACACAAAAATAGGGCGAAGCTCCACATATTTTTTTTTTTTAATTATTTCATGAAATTCATGAAATAATTAAGAAAAAAAGGGCTTCCCTATATTGTTGTGTCCGGCCAGGTACAAATAGGCAGCTGGTGGTTGGGGGCAGCCCGTTCCTGCCTGCTGTACCTGGCTGGACACAAATATAGGGCGAAGCTCCACATCAATTTTTTTTTTAATTATTTCATGAATTTCCAGAAATAATTAAAAATATTTTTTTTTTGCCATCCAGCTCGTCATCCTTCAGAGACACTGCAGAGCGCAGGCATTATGGGAACTTCCGATTCCGGTATTCGATATTGTAAAAGTATCGCAATTAAGTATCGGCATTCCGATACCGCGAATATCGGCCGATACCCGATATTTCAGTATCGGAATGCTCAACACTAGAGGTGACTCTTGGTCTTCCTTTCCTGGAGTGGTCCTCATGTGAGCCAGTTTCTTTGTAGCACTTGATGTTTTTTGCAACTGCACTTGGGGACACTTTCAAAGTTTGCCCAATTTTTCGGACTGACCGACCTTCATTTCTTAAAGTAATGATGGCCACTCGTTTTTCTTTACTTAGCTGCTTTTTCTTGCCATAATACAAATTCTAACAGTCTATTCAGTGGGACTATCAGCTGTGTATCCACCTGACTTCTGCACAACACAACTGATGGTCCTAACCCCATTTATAAGGCAAGAAATCCCACTTTTTAAACCTGACAGGGCACACCTGTGAACTGAAAACCATTTCCGGTGACTACCTCTTGAAGCTCATCAAGAGCATGCCAAGAGTGTGCAAAGCAGTCATCAAAGCAAAAGGTGGCTACTTTGAAGAACCTAGAATATAAGACATATTTTCAGTTGTTTCACACTTTTTTGTTAAGTATATAATTCCACATGTGTTAATTCATAGTTTTGATGCCTTCAGTGTGAATGTACAATTTTCATAGTCATGAAAATACAGAAAAATCTTTAAATGAGAAGGCATGTCCAAACTTTTGGTCTGTACTGTAAATCGTAGTGTGGGCAAGATAATAAAGCCCATATTACTTATGACATAAAAATTATATATTCATATTAAAAAAAACATTAAATTTTTTCCCTTTTCTCCCCTTCTTTCTTCACTTCCCCCTTTTTTCTTTCCTCCCTCTCCCCGTTCCCTATATGTCACGTTGTACGTGTATATAAAAATCCTTGCATGCAAAAACCTGCAAACACGCATCCAGTTGTACAAGCACATACATTGTCACTCAAATGGGGCCGCATCAATCATAAGATCTCCATACCAAACACCTCCACAAAATACAGGAAGATGTGTTTTTATGCACAATTTCAGTAGCAAAAAAATTCTTTATTGTTTATAAATTTAATATATTTTATAAATAAGCTGTTTAAATAGGGGCACCACAGACGAAAGAGGTGATAATACACAATTTTGTCACTAAGAGTACGGTACTGTGTAAAATTTTATTTATAAAATGTATTAAATTTATAAAACAAAGAATTTTTTTGCTACTGAAATTGTACGAAAAAACACATCTTGCTGTATTTTGTGGAGGTGTTTGGTATGGAGATCTTATGATTGATGCGGCCCCATTTGAGTGACAATGTATGTGCTTGTACAACTGGATGCGTGTTTGCAGGTTTTTGCATGCAAGAATTTTTATATACATGTACAACGTGACATATAGGGAACGGGGGAAAGGGGAGAGGGAGGAAAGGAAGGGCAGGGGGAAAGAGAAAGAGGAAAGGAAAAAGGGGGAAGGGAAGGAAGGAACGAACAAGGGGGAAAAAAAAAAATGTTTTTTATATACACTGCTCAAAAAAATAAAGGGAACACTCAAATAACACATACTAGATCTTAACGAATGAAATATTCTCATTGAATACTTTGTTCTGTACAAAGTTGAATGTGCTGACAACAAAATCACACAAAAATCATCAATGGAAATCAAATTTATTAACAAATGGAGGCCTGGATTTGGAGTCACCCCCAAAATTCAAGTGGAAAAACACACTACAGGCTGATCCAACTTTGATGCAATGTCCTTAAAACAAGTCAAAATGAGGCTCAGTATTGTGTGTGGCCTCCACGTGCCTGTATGACCTTGCTACAACGCCTGGGCATGCTCCTGATGAGGTTGCAGATGGTCTCCTGTGGGATGTCCTCCCAGACCTGGACTAAAGCATCCACCAACTCCTGGACAGTCTGTGGTGCAACGTGACGGTGGATGGAGCGAGACATGATGTCCCAGATGTGCTCAATCGGATTCAGGTCTGGGGAACGGGCGGGCCAGTCCATAGCTTCAATGCCTTCATCTTGCAGGAACTGCTGACACTCCAGCAACATGAGGTCTGGCATTGTCCTGCATCAGGAGGAACCCAGGGCCAACCGCACCAGCATATGGTCTCACAAGGGGTCTGAGGATCTCATCTTGGTACCTAATGGCAGTCAGGCTACCTCTGTCGAGCACATGGAGGGCTGTGCGGCCCTCCAAAGAAATGCCACCCCACACCATTACTGACCCACTGGCAAACTGGTCATTCTGAAGTATGTTGCAGGCAGCAGAGCACTCTCCACGGCATCTCCAGACTCTGTCACATGTGCTCAGTGTGAACCTGCTTTCATCTGTGAAGAGCACAGGGTGCCAGTGGCGACTTTGCCAATCCTGGTGTTCTG
Source organism: Phyllobates terribilis (assembly GCF_046119375.1). Taxonomy (NCBI): domain Eukaryota; kingdom Metazoa; phylum Chordata; class Amphibia; order Anura; family Dendrobatidae; genus Phyllobates; species Phyllobates terribilis. The sequence goes on from NW_027362761.1 coordinate 660,763,949, forward strand.
TGGCAAATGCAAAGCATCCTGCACGGTGATGGGCTGTGAGTACAACCCCCATCTGTGGATGTCGGGCCCTCATACCACCCTCATGAAGTCGGTTTCTAACCGTTTGTGCAGACACATGCACATTCATGGCCTGCTGGAGGTCATTTTGCAGGGCTCCTCCTGTTCCTCCTTGCACAAAGGCGGAGGTAGCGGTCATGCTGCTGGCTTGTTGCCCTTCTACGGCCCCCTCCACGTCTCCTGGTGTACTGACCTGTCGCTTGGTAGCGCCTCCAGCTTCTGGATATTACGCTGACAGACAAAGCACAGCTTCTTGCCACAGCGGGCGGCACCGTGGCGCAGTGGTTAGCACTGCAGCCTTGCAGCGCTGGGGTCCTGGGTTCAAATCCCACCAAGGACAACATCTGCAAGGAGTTTGTATGTTCTCCCCGTGTTTGCGTGGGTTTCCTCCGGGTTCTCCGGTTTCCTCCCACACTCCAAAGACATACTGATAGGGAATCTAGATTGTGAGCCCCGATGGGGACAGCAACGATAATGTATGTAAAGCGCTGCAGAATATGTTAGTGCTATATAAAAAAATAAAGATTATTACAGCTCGCATTGATGTGCCATCCTGGATGAGCTACACTACCAGAGCAACTTCTGTTGGTTGTAGAGTCCAGCTCATGCTACCACGAGTGTGAAAGCACAATCAACATTCAAAAGTGACCAAAACATCAGCCAGAAAGCATTGGTACTGAGATGTGGTCTGTGGTCCCCACCTGCAGAACCACTCCTTTATTGAGGGTGTCTTAATAATTGCCAATGATTTCCATCTATTGTCTATTCCATTTGCACAACAGCATGTGAAATTGATTGTCAAATCAGTCTTGCTTCCTAAATGGACAGTTTGATTTCACAGAAGGTTGATTTACTTGGAGTTATATTCTGTTGTTTAAGTGTTCCCTTTATTTTTTTGAGCTATGTATGTATGTATGTATGTATGTATGTATGTATGTATGTGTGTGTGTGTGTGTGTGTGTGTGTATGTATGTATGTATGTATGTATGTATGTATATATATATACATATACATATATACACACACACACACATACATACACACACAGTTATATGAAAAAGTTTGGGCACCCCTATTAATCTTAAGCCTAAATTGGTGTTTTTGCAACAGCTATTTCAGTTTGATATATGTAATAACGGTTGGACACAGTAATGTTTCTGCCTTGAAATGAGGTTTACTGTACTAACAGAAAATGTGCAATCTGCATTCAAACAAAATTTGACAGGTGCATATTTTCTTGTTTTAAATACTCCTACCTACTTTTTACTGACTTACTAAAGCACTTTTTTTGGTTTTGTAACCTCATTGAGCTTTGAACTTCATAGCATGGTGTATGCAATCTTGAGAAAAGCTACTTAAAGTGGCCACTTGCAAGTTGTTCTCCTGTTTGAATCTCCTCTGAAGAGTGGCATCATGGGCTCCTCAAAACAACGGTCAAATGATCTGAAAACAAAGATTATTCAACATAGTAGTTCAGGGGAAGGATACAAAAAGCTGTCTCAGAGATTTAACCTGTCAGTTTCCACTGTGAGGAAATGGAAGAACACAGGGACAGTTCTTGTTAAGGCCAGAAGTGGCAGGCCAAGAAAAACATCAGAAAGGCAGAGAAGAAGAATGGTGAGATCAGTCAAGGACAATCCTCAGACCACCTCCAGAGAGCTGCAGCATCAACTTGCTGCAGATGGTGTCACTGTGCATCGGTCAACTATACAACGCACTTTGCACAAGGAGAAGCTGTATGGGAGAGTGATGCGAAAGAAGCCGTTTCTGCAAGCACGCCACAAACAGAGTAGGCTGAGGTATGCAAAAGCACATTTGGAGAAGCCAATTTCTTTTTGGAAGAAGGTCCTATGGACTGATGAAACCAAGATGGAGTTGTTTGGTCATACAAAAAGGCGTTATGCATGGCGGCAAAAAAACACAGCATTCCAAGAAAAACACTTACTACCCACAGTAAAATTTGGTGGAGGTTCCATCATGCTTTGGGGCTGTGTGGCCAATGCCGGCACCGGGAATCTTGTTAAAGTTGAGGGACGCATGGATTCCACTCAGTATCAGCAGATTCTTGACAATAATGTTCAAGAATCAGTGACAAAGTTGAAGTTACGCAGGGGATGGATCTTTCAGCAAGACAATGATCCAAAACACCGCTCCAAATCTACTCAGGCATTCATGCAGAGGAACAACTACAATGTTCTGGAATGGCCATCCCAGTCCCCAGACCTGAATATCATTGAACAGCTGTGGGATCATTTGAAGAGGGCTGTCCATGCTCGGCGACCATCAAACTTAACTGAACTGGAATTGTTTTGTAAAGAGGAATGGTCAAAAATACCTTCTTCCAGGATCCAGGAAATCATTAAAAGCTACAGGAAGTGACTAGAGGCTGTTATTTTTGCAAAAGGAGGATCTACTAAATATTAATGTCACTTTTCTGGTGAGGTGCCCATACTTATGCACCTGTCAAATTTTGTTTGAATGCAGATTGCACATTTTCTGTTAGTACAATAAACCTGATTTCAAGGCAGAAACATTACTGTGTCCAACAGTTATTACATATATCAAACTGAAATAGCTGTTGCAAAAACACCAATTTTTATAAAACATTAAGATTAAGATTATTAGGGGTGCCCAAACTTTTTCATATAACTGTATATTACACACACACACCAAAATTTTGGACACACCATCTCATTTAAAGATTTTTCTGTATTTTCATGACTATGAAAATTGTACATTCACACTGAAGGCATCAAAACTATGAATTAACAGATGTGGAATTATATACTTAAAAAAGTGTGAAACAACTGAAAATATGTCTTATATTCTAGGTTCTTCAAAGTAGCCACCTTTTGCTTTGATGACTACTTTGCACACTCTTGGCATTCTCTTGATAAGCTTCTAGAGGTAGTCACCGGAAATGGTCTTCTAACAATCTTGAAGGAGTTCCCAGAGATGCTTAGCACTTGTTGGCCCTTTTGCCTTCACTCTGCGGTCCAGCTCACCCCAAACCATCTCGATTGGGTTCAGGTCTTGTGACTGTGGAGGCCAAGTCATCTGGCTTAGCACTCCATCACTCTCCTTCTTGGTCAAATAGCCCTTACACAGCCTGGAGGTGTGTGCTGGGGTCATTGTCCTGTTGAAAAATAAATGATGGTCCAACTAAACGCAAACCGGATGGAATAGCATGCCGCTGCAAGATGCTGTGGTAGCCATGCTGGTTCAGTATGCTTTCAGTTTTGAATAAATTCTCAACAGTGTCACCAGCAAAGCACCCCCACACCATCACACCTCCTCCTCCATGCTTCACGGTGGGAACCAGGCATGTAGAGTCCATCCGTTCACCTTTTCAGCATCGCACAAAGACACGGTGGTTGGAACCAAAGAACTCAAATTTGGACTCATCAGACCAAAGCACAGATTTCCACTGGTCTAATGTCCATTCCTTGTGTTCTTTAGCCCAAACAAGTCTCTTCTGCTTGTTGCCTGTCCTTAGCAGTGTTTTCCTAGCAGCTATTTTACCATGAAGGCCTGCTACACAAAGTCTCCTCTTAACAGTTGTTGAAGAGATGTGTCTGCTGCTAGCACTCTGTGCAGCATTGACCTGGTCTCTAATCTGAGCTGCTGTTAACCTGCGATTTCTGAGGCTGGTGACTCGGATAAACTTATCCTCAGAAGCAGAGGTGACTCTTGGTCTTCCTTTCCTGCGGCGGTCCTCATGTGAGCCAGTTTCTTTGTAGCGCTGGATGGTTTTTGCAACTGCACTTGGGGACACTTTCAAAGTTTGCCCAATTTTTCGCACCGACTGACCTTAATTTCTTAATGTAATGATGGCCACTCGTTTTTCTTTACTTAGAATTTGTATTATGGCAAGAAAAAAGCAGCTAAGTAAAGAAAAACGAGTGGCCATCATTACTTTAAGAAATTAAGGTCAGTCAGTCCGAAAAATTGGGCAAACGTTGAAAGTGTCCCCAAGTGCAGTTGCAAAAATCATCAAGCGCTACAAAGAAACTGGCTCACAAGAGGACCGCCCCAGGAAAGGAAGACCAAGAGGCACCTCTGCTTCTGAGGATAAGTTTATCTGAGTCACCAGCCTCAGAAATTGTTTATTGTGGTAAACTATTATTGGGCAAGTTGTATTTTAGAGGATTATTTTTATTATTGATCAACAACTATGTTCTCAATCAACCCAAAAGACTCAAATATCCAAGCTTAATATTTTTGGAAGTTGGAGTGTTTTTTTTTTTTAGATTTGGCTATCTTAGGAGGATATCTGTTTGTGCAGGCAACTATTACTGTGCAGAATTATTAGGCAACTTAATAAAAACCAAATATAATCCCATCTCACTTGTTTATTTTCACCAGGTAAACTAATATCAGTGCACAAAATGTAGAAAAACATTTCTGACATGCAAAAACAAAAAAAATTAGTGATGAATATAGCCACCTTTCTTTATGATGACACTCAACAGCCTTCCATCCATAGATTCTGTCAGTTGCTTGATCTGTTTTCGATCAACATTGCGTGCAGCAGAAACCACAGCCTCCCAGACACTGTTCTGAGAGGTGTACTGTTTTCCCTCCCTGTAGATCTCACATTTTATGATGGACCATAGGTTCTCTATGGGGTTCAGATCAGGTGAACACGGGGGCCATGTCATTATTTTTTCTTCTTTTAGACCTTTATTGGCCAGTCACGCTGTGGAGTAGTTGGATGCATGTGATGGAGCATTGTCCTGCATCAAAATCATGTTTTTCTTTAACGATACCGGCTTCTTCCTGTACCGCTGCTTGAATAAGTTGTCTTCCAGAAACTGGCAGTAGGTCTGGGAGTTGAGCTTCACTCCATCCTCAACCCGAAAAGGTCCCACAAGTTCATCTTTGATGATACCAGCCCATACCAGTACCCCACCTGCACCTTGCTGGTGTCTGAATCGGAGTGGAGCTCTCTGCCCTTCCCTGATCCAGCCTCTGGCCCATCCATCTGGCCTATCAAGAGTCACTCTCATTTCATCAGTCCATAAAACCTTTGAAAGATCAGTCTTAAGATATTTCTTGTCCCATTCTTGACGTTTTATCTTATGTTTCTTATTCAAAGGTGGTCATTTTTCAGCCTTCCTTACCTTGGCCATGTCCCTGAGTATCGCACACCTTGTGCTTTTTGATACTCCAGTAACGTTGCAGCTCTGATATATGGCAAAACTGGTGGCGAATGGCATCTTGGCAGCTTCACACTTGATTTTCTTGCGCCTTTTTTGGCCAACGCGCTTCTTGCGACCCTGTTGTCTATTTGCCATGAAACGCTTGATTGTTCGGTGATCACGCTTCAAAATTTTGGAAATGTCAAGACTGCTGCATCCCTCTGCAAGACATCTCACAATTTTGGACTATTCAGAGCCCGTCAAATCTCTCTTCTGACCCATTTTGCCGAAGGAAAGGAAGTTGCCTAATAATTAAGCACACCTTATATAGGGTGATGATGTCATTAGTCACCACCCCTCCTCATTACAGAGATGCACATCACCAGATTTACTTAATTGGTAGTTGGCTCTCAAGCCTATGCAGCTTGGAGTAGGACAACATGTATAAAAATATCAAAGTGATCAAAATACGCATTTGCCTAATAATTCTGCACACGGTGTATATTACTTAATGTATTGACTGCATATTCACATTTTAAAAATAATTTATGAAATAAGTAAATTGAGATATGCCATTAGTACTAGTGTTAGATAATGAGATTTAATAATTGAAATCATGTTCGGTGCATATTTTGTTTTGCTTCAGTACAATTGAGACCTTTCTGTTGATTTATGTGGGTATTGTAACATATTGTGTTATACTGTTCCTCCATCTAGTTATGTTTGTGAGTAACATCCCCCCATCTGTTTTTATACATTTTTCTTTGAAATAAAAGAAATGAATTTGTATTTGGGCTGCGTTGCCCTGTTTTGTAGGTTAAAGATCATGCTGATGTAAAGTAGACATATAGCAAATGTTATTTATTAAGTATTTTGAGTGGTATAACTATCTAATTTAAGTAGAAAGGCTGGAGAGAAAAGAGCGCAATAGTGTCTTATCCAACAAATATTAAAATTAAGAATATCAGATTATGCTAGCTTGATTCGTAGGATTATGTGTTTTGGAATGTTGTTCAGCTGCTGCAGATCCAAGGGTTGTCAGACCGATTGCAATAAAGATAAGGAGAATTTGTGGACTTGTCCCCGCTGCTGATTATTGAAAATGCAAATTTCCAAAAAGTTAAATAGACATGCGGTTTTATTTGACTAGTTTCTAAGTATAATACACTTCTTCCTCAGGTAAAACCATACAATCCAACTATACAACACGTCGAATACAACCGCATGTCTATTTAACCTTCTGGAAATTGGTGTCTTCAATGATCAGCCGCGCAAACAAGTCCACAAATTTTCATTGTTGATATCGGAGTTAAGGGTATAAAAATTCAAAGTTTAACCCCTTTCCGACGTGGTCAGTAATAGTATGCACCACGTCGAAAGGCCGGTTCAGCGGGGGCTCCGGCGCTGAGCCCACGCTGAACTGGGCACATGTCAGCTGATTTAAACAGCTGACATGTGCCCACAACAGCCGCGGGTGGAATCGCGATCCACCCGCGGCTGTTAACAAGTTAAATGCCGCTGTCAATCTCTGACAGCAGCATTTAACAACGCCGCGCCGGAAGCGCATTACTTATCCCGCCCATCGGTGACCCCGTCACGTGATCGTGGGTCACTGATGGATGGGCATGGCAACCCGGGATCTGCAGCAGACCCTTGTGGTTGTCATGTAAAGATTGCTATGAGCGCTACCTAGTGGTCGGCGCTCATAGAACAGGGGCATTTCTCCTGCATACAGGCGATCTGCTCATCGCTTGTATGAAGTAGAAGCAATCAGAAAACTGCTGCTTCTAGTCTCCTATGGAGACTATTGAAGAATGCAGAAAGTGTAAAAAAAATGTTTTTAAAAATTAAATAAAAATATAAAAAAGTTTATATCACCCCCCTTTTGTCCCATTCAAAATAAAATAAAAAAAACCCCACATACACATATTTGGTATCGCCGCATTCAGAATCGCCCGTTATATCAATATAAAAAAATAATTAATTCGATCGGTAAACGGCGTAGAGAGAAAAAAAATTCCAAATGCCGTAATTAAGTTTTTTTGGTCGCCGCAACATTACAGTAAAATGCAATAACGAGCGATCAAAACATGGGATTTATCCCAAAATGGTATCAATAAAAACGTCAGCTCAGTGCGCAAAAAATAGGCCCCCACACAGCCCCAGATCACGAAAAATTGAGACGCTACAGGTCTTGGAAAATGGAGCTTTTTTTTTTTTCTTCCTCTTCAGCACTTAAATAAAAAAAGAACCTTCACATGTTTGGTGTCTACAAACTCGTAATGGCCTGGAGAATAATAATGGCAGGTCAGTTTTAGCATTCAGTGAACGTGGTAAAAAAAAACAAAAAAAAAAAAACAACCTTTTTTATGCAATTTCAGTGCACCTGGAATTTTTTTCCCGTTTTCCAGTACACGATATGGTAAAACCAGTGATGGCGTTTAAAAGTACAACTTGTCCAGCAAAAAATAAGCCCTCATATCGCCATATTGAATGAAAAATAAAAAAGTTCTGACTTTGGGAAGAAGGGGAACAATAAATGAAAATGCAAAAAGAAAAATGTTCCGGTCATTACAGGGTTAAAAATGGCGAAATTTTGACTTTTGTCAAATTTGATATTTTCATAAATAAATGCTAATCGTATTGACCAAAATTTACCACTAACATGAAGTACAATATGTCATGGAAAGAACAGTCTCAGAATCAGGGGGATCCGTTGAAGTGTTCCACAGTTATTACCACATATAGTGACACTGGGCAGAATTGTAAAATTTGGCCTGGTCAGGAAGGTGAAAGCAGGCTTGGGGGTGAAGGTGTTAAAACCTAAAACTTTAAATAGATTCTTTAGAGCAACAAGGCAAAGCTAAGTGTTTAAATGGTAGTTTCTACATGTGACTGGTGTATGGCCTGCCAGGAGGGAGTACACAGTGTACATAAGGTTGGGACTTACTGCCTTTTTGGTAAGTGGAGGCAGAACTGAGCGTGTTGGATGTATGGACTGGTTGAGGGTACATACCGTGTTCAATCTGTAGCCTAAATGAGGGGCGAGTATGAGATGGAGTTGTAGAATGATGTGCACCCCTTAGGCCACATTCACACGGTCACTATTTGGTCAGTATTTTACCTCAGTATTTGTAAGCCAAAATCATGAGTTGAACAATCAGATGAGAAGTTTAATAGAAACACGTCACCACTTCTACATTTCCCACCCACTCCTGGTTTTGGCTTACAAATATTGACGCAAAATACTGATCAAATAGTGAACATTTGAATGTGGCCCTAAAATCACTCCCACCACATGTCACAGAGGCTGAGTGAGGGCCTGACTGTGACATGCCCAAATGGTTTAAAAGTGAATTAGGCTGTGTGCCCAAGATGCGTTTTTTAAGCCTTTTTGCAGCGGCAATTCCGCTGCAGAAACGCTTAAAAAAAACGCTTGGTAGAAGGTCTGCCATGTTCCCCAATGATAATCTGCATGTGCTGTGCACATGCTGTGGAAATTTCCGCTGCGGATTATCATTGCGGAAAAATCCACAGCACAACCAATTATTTTGCGGAATTGCCGCCATTGACTTGCATTGAATCGCATAATATCAGCATGACTACATGTGCACATGCGGATATTAAGCGATTCAATGTGCAGATGGTACCCGGGTCTGGAGAAGAGGAGACTCTCCTCCGGACCTGGGTACCATAGTACCTGTAAAAAAAAAAAAGAAGAATTATAATAAAAAAATATACATTATACTTACCTTCTGATGACCCCCGGTCTCCATAGCGATCTGTCCTGACTTCCGGGCAACTTGCGATGGTGTAAAAGGACCTGCCATGACGTCATTTAGTCAAGTGACGGGTCACATGACTGCTGACGTCGGCGGTCACGTGACCCGTCACATGACTAAATGACGCCATGGCAGGTCCTTTTACAAAACCGCGAGAAACCGGGAACACCGGACACAGCGGAGAAGGACACCGGGGGCCATCAGAAGGTAAGTATAATATTTATTTTTTACCATTCTTTCGGTCACACTATATAAATCCATGCTGTTTGCATGGATTTATATAGTGTGACCAAGTTGTCAAGCACTTTGCAAGTGATGCTAAAATCACTTGGAAAGTGCTTGATAACCCGCATGTGGAAATGCATGTGAAGAACGCTCCACATCTGCAAGTCCCTGGCAGGAAAAACGCCATGTCCAATCCGCATGTCCAATCCGCATGAGTTTTTTCTGCCAGGGAGATTCAGAAACACTCAGGAAAAATCCGGAGCATTTCTGCATCGTGGGCACTTGGCCTAATATCTAGGTGATTTTCTAAAAAAAAATCTCTGGCCTATTTAAGAGACATGATAAAATATAAAGAGTGAGATGTAACAATAAAAGTTTATTTCCCCAATGCAAAATATGACAGGCATCAACTACAGAAAAATAACAGCCAACATTATATATGTTTGCTACATTTACATGGCTGAGTCAAAACAGTTATCTATTAGGTCATTAAAGAAAATTCAAATGAGGCAATGTGACCACTTTCTTTTAGTATACACAGAATACTGTATACTGTATGTTGATACAAAATTCACGTCATATTCACTTTTTGGTTTATGCCAAACAGGTTGGACACCTGTGTAGACACTGTATGTGACGTGTATGATGTATTTAGTTTGCACCATTTTAAGTATAGAACTGCCATAAAGGGAACAACTTTGTGTAATAGCCATTTTATCTAAAAGTCATGCAGCATGTGAGTAAAAAGGGTAAGGCTGTGTGCTGTGCTGTTTCTGCAGCGGCAATTCCGCTGCAGAAACGCTTAAAAAACTCTTGGTAGAAGGTCTGCCATGTTCCCCAATGATAATCTGCATGTGCTGTGCATATGCTGCGGAAATTTCTGCTGCGGATTATCATTGCGGAAAAATCCACAGCACTACCAATTATTTTGCGTAATCGCTGCGTTTTCGCCGCCATTGACTTGCATTGAATCGCATAATATCAGCATGACTACATGTGCACATGCGGATATTAAGCGATTCAATGTGCGGATGGTACTCGGGTCTGGAGAAGAGGAGACTCTCCTCCAGACCCGGGTACCATAGTGCCTGTAAAAAAAAAGAATTAAAATAAAAATTCTCCGGTCTCCATAGCAATCCGTCCTGGCTTCCCGGCAGCTTGCGGTGGTCTAAAAGGACCAGCCATGATGTCATTTAGTCATTTGACGGGTCACGCGACCCGTCACATGACTAAATGACGTTATTGCAGGTCCTTTTACACAACCGCAAGACACTGGGAAGACCGGACGGACCGGAGTAGGAGACTGAGGGCCATCAGAAGGTAAGTATAATATTTATTTTTTACCATTCTTTTACGGTCACACTATATAAATCCCTGCCGGTTGCATGGATTTATATAGTGTGACCAAGTTGTCAAGCACTTTCCAAGTGATGCTAAAATCACTTGGAAAGCGCTCGACAACCCACATGCGAAATTACATGATCAAAGCGCTTCACTTCCGCATGTCCCTGGCAGGAAAAACGCATGTACAATCCGCATGAGTTTTTTCTGCCAGGGAGATGGAGAAATGCTCAGGAAAAAATCTGGAGCATTTCTGCATCGTGGGCACATAGCCTAACAGCTATATAACATTGCCTTTGTATACAATATTGTAATGAAAGGTTATAACTGGGCTACAGATAATCAGTTCCTACATAACAGATGTAATCTTATGCATGTCTTTGAAGATTTTCCATAGAAATGTTTAATGGCCAATGTATACGTCTGGAATCTGAAGAATACATTACACGTAAGACCATCAATCCAGCTCAATTCAGACGACTGACAACTTCCTGAAATGTCTGCAAATAAAAAAAGTAGACTAAATTGTAATGGAAAGAAAAAGAAAGTTTTACTAACATGTAGCATTTTTTACTTACAGAAAAGTTTGTAAACAAATAAGACATTGCTATAAAAAGTGTCTTTTCTTTATAATCGAATCGCCAGCAGTGAATCACATGACCTGACAAAGAAAAATGGCAAAGAAGTCAGATAGTCCATGTTAAAGACGTTTCATTCTAAAGAAAGTGTTGTTTTTTTTTTCTTTTAAGTATTTATATGTTTTGGTATAAGGTCTCTTAAATTATGTCTATCCAGCTCAACTTTAAATATAAGTTCATAACTAATACATAGGAGGGGGTGGGTTGTACAAAGGGATACCTTTAGGGTATGTGCACATGAAACCGCTGGCTGGTTTTGTCGTGGTGTTTTGGTCTGCCACCAGAATCTTTAATTTGGTTTAGTTAAAGAGCAGGAAAAATAAGCATGCCACGTCTTTTAACCACTTCATGGTTTCTGAACCCTGAACCAGTTAAAGGCAGTACCAAAGAAACTGTTGTTGTTTTTACATCGCTGTGTAGTATGTTAATTTTTTTTCAGCAGTGTTGCGATGCTTTTCTGGTGGGTTACATCTAAATCATCCACACAGTGTCTCCCAATTGCGTATTTTGCTCTGAGGTCAGAGCAAAGTACTGTAATGTGCATACACCAGGAGATGCTATAGAGCGCCGATGACCCCAAATTAAAGCAGGGCAGAGAGAAGTACGCCAGAGCAGGAGTGCATTTGGGGAACATTGTGTAGACAACGTAGGACGCGTCATCCCCATGAAGCAGGGCTGGAGGGTGGCGATTGCGATTAGAGAGGAGGTGCCAAAGCAAGACCAGTGACGCCAATCACACTGTATGGGAACATTATGAGAGATTTTTTTGCTATGCTGAGGGGATTGGGGACTTACATACAACTTACTGGAATACTGTAAAAGAGTACCTGCCGACCTTGGATGTATGGATACATCCAGGCGATTTTGCACCAACAGAGGTTGTGTGCGCGCGATCATCCCCAGGTGTTCAGCGGACATGAAAGCTGACACCCGGCATTCACTGCCAGCAGCGTTGCCCGCACCGCTCCTGGCAGTTTAAAGCACCAAATACTGCTATCGATATCGCAGCATTTAGAAGGTAGGCTGAAGGAGGAGGCTCCCTCTGCTATCTGATGAGCTACTGCACGAGGAACGGTGTAAAAAATAAATAAAAACATTTCTTCATCTACTGTTGATTTGTTCATTCTGCCTCCCAAAGATAGCATTAAGGCTCGGCTCATATTCATCCTGCGCTCTACGCTGAGCGCATGCACAAGGGTTTCCGTGTAAATCTCTGAAATATGTGATTCAGATGGAACCCCCGGCAAAAGATATAATCTTATTTATAATGAAATGAAGCAGATGGAGTCACTTTGGACGTTGTCTGACTTATTATCCATCGATGTCCATCTTTTTAGGAGTGCATAAAAGTGCCATCAGCCACAGATTTATACACCTCTGAAAAGAAGGACATCGCTGAACAGATGCCAGATTAACTCTGCTGCCTCGTTATAATAAGGGGGAGGCCTAAACAGATGTTCCAACCAGTCCATAAATTATTAACAATAGAAACCTTTTTTGATAAAATGCATACAAGCAGATGAGGAGGTACAAGAGACAAGTGCAATAGGATAAAAATGTAAAAAACAAGCACATCAAGGAGGAGTACTCAGTAGTGTAGTATCAAAGTACAGTGTGGGCCATTTATATGGATACAGTTAAATAAAATGGGAATGGTTGGTGATATCAACTTGCTGTTTGTGGCACATTAGTATATGGGAGGGGGAAAATTTTTCAGATGGGTGGTGACCATGGCGGCCATTTTCAAGTCCATTTTGGATCCAACTTTATTTTTTTCAATGGGAAGAGGGTCATGTGACACATCAAACCTATTGAGAATTTCATAAGAAAAACAATGGTGTGCTTGGTTTTAATGTAACTTTATTCTTTCATGAGTTTTTTTTTTTTTTTTTTTACACGTTTTTGACCACTTATAAAATGTGTTGAAAGTGCTGCCCATTGTGTTGGATTGTCAATGCAACCCTCTTCTCCCACTCTTGACACACTGATAGTAACACCGCAGAAGAAACGCTAGAACAGGCTTCCAGTATCCGTTGTTTCAGATGCTGCATGTTACGCTCACGCCCGGACTGACTGGCGTGAGCGTGGTTAGTGATCCCACTGGACCATGAACCGAGGAGTGCCTGGAGGGGCGTGACTAAGTATCAACTCGGTCGACCAAGGTCGCACAGCGGCTCAGTCGACTCCGTGAACCAGGTAGGAACCAAGCAGAGGGATCAGGTGCTACTCCAGGTCAGACCCCGGTCACAGCTGTTGACCCACACTGGGGAATGCAGGAACGGGCAGGCACAGCTGGTATGCAAACAGGCGGGTGCTGGCAGGCACGGCTGGTATGCAGACAGGCGGTGCTGGCAGGCACGGCTGGTATGCAGACAGGCAGATACTGGCAGGCACGGCTGGTAAGCAGACAGGCAGATACTGGCAGGCACGGCTGGTAAGCAGGCAGGCAGATACTGGCAGGTATGAACGCAGGCTGGATAGGGACCAGTACAGACTGGGGTACAGGAACAGAGCCGCGGGTGCGTTGAACGAGCAGAGCGAAACCGCAGGTGCGGTGAACAAGCAGAGCAGAGCGAAACCGGAGGTGCGGTGGACAAGCAGAGCAGAGCGAAACCGGAGGTGCGGTGGACAAGCAGAGCAGAGCGAAACCGGAGGTGCGGTGAACAAGCAGAGCAGAGCGAAACCGGAGGTGCGGTGAACAAGCAGAGCGAAACCGGAGGTGCGGTGAACAAGCAGAGCAGAGCGAAACCGCAGGTGCGGTGAACAAGCAGAGCAGAGCGAAACCGCAGGTGCGGTGGACAAGCAGAGCAGAGCGAAACCGCAGGTGCGGTGGACAAGCAGAGCAGAGCGAAACCGCAGGTGCGGTGGACAAGCAGAGCAGAGCGAAACCGCAGGTGCGGTGGACAAGCAGAGCAGAGCGAAACCGCAGGTGCGGTGGACAAGCAGAGCAGAGCGAAACCGCAGGTGCGGTGGACAAGCAGAGCAGAGCGAAACCGCAGGTGCGGTGGACAAGCAGAGCAGAGCGAAACCGCAGGTGCGGTGGACAAGCAGAGCAGAGCGAAACCGCAGGTGCGGTGGACAAGCAGAGCAGAGCGAAACCGCAGGTGCGGTGGACAAGCAGAGCAGAGCGAAACCGCAGGTGCGGTGGACAAGCAGAGCAGAGCGAAACCGCAGGTGCGGTGGACAAGCAGGGCAGAGCGAAACCGAATATGCGGTGGACAAGCAGGGCAGAGCGAAACCGCAGGTGCGGTGGACAAGCAGGGTAGAGCGAAACCACAGGTGCGGTGGACAAGCAGAGCAGAACAGAGCAGAAGGTGCAGGCTGACAGGACAGGGCTCTGTTCACATGGAACAGACTGGAAAATACAGGAAGATAGTTAGAACACAGGAGGTAGATACGGAGGCAGGGAAACGGGACAAGCAGAACCAGATACACACAAGGTACTTATTATGAAGTAGCGAGTGGACACAAAACTCAAACAGAAGTACAGAGACAACGAGTTGGAGTTAGGTGCAAGTTCAGACACTGCAGGAAAAAGGAAGATGCGACCATAGAGACAAACAAGTAACGGGGTAGGACACAGTTCAGACAGGAACAAGATACAGGAACAAGCCTGGGAACTCAGCCCACAGGGTGGCGGAAACAGACAAGATACAGGACAGGACCTGGCAACTCCGCTGCACAGAACACACTGTAAGAAAGTGTTGCTCAGGTACATCCTACTGGGTGGAGGGGGTTTAAGTATCCAGTGACTCACAGCAATAGGCTGGGGAGGCATTAGCAGTGCGCACACAGTAACTATAAGAATCAGGCAGTAACCGCGCTGCCGCCCTAAGCAATCAGACAAAAGACATAGCAGGTACTGGAGCAAAGTGTGCAGCCTGGACTGATAGTTAAGATGGCGGTCTTGCATGGTGGGAGGTGATAAGCCATGCCAGCACGCCGCCAGGGATGTTACACTGCACAGCTCGTATCTTCACAGCATAGAAAATTGCCTTCAGATGACCCAAAAGATAAAAAAGTCTAAGGGGGTTAGATCGAGAGACCTTGGTGGCCATTCAACTGGCCCACAACGACCAATCCACTTTCCAGGAAACTGTTCATGTAGGAATGCTCAGACCTGACACCCATAATGTGGTGGTGCACCATCTTGTTGGAAAGACTCAGGGAACGTGCCATCTTCAGTGCATACAGAGAGCAACAAATCATCATGTAGCAATTTCAGATATCCAATGGCATTGAGGTTTCCATTGATGAAGAATGGCCCCACTATCTTTGTACCCCATATAGCACACGATACCATCAAGACACGAGATGTGCAGCATCTGAAAAAACGGATACTGGACGCCTGTGCTAGCATTTTGTCTGTGGTGTTGCTATCAGTGTGTCAAGAGTGAGAACAGGGTTGTATTGACAATCCAACACAATGGACAGCAC
This sequence comes from Phyllobates terribilis, assembly GCF_046119375.1. NCBI lineage: Eukaryota > Metazoa > Chordata > Amphibia > Anura > Dendrobatidae > Phyllobates > Phyllobates terribilis. The sequence continues at coordinate 660,779,570 of NW_027362761.1, forward strand.
TTTCAACACATTTTATAAGTGGTCAAAAACTTGTAAAAAACTCAAAGAATAAAGTTACGTTAAAACCAAGCATACCATTGTTTTTCTTATGAACTTCTCAATAAGTTTGATGTGTCACATGACCCTCTTCCCATTGAAAAAAAATAAAGTTGGATCCAAAATGGCCTTCTTAAAAATGGCCACCATGGTCACCACCCATCTGGAAAAGTTTTCCCCCTCCCATATACTAATGTGCCACAAACAGCAAGCGGATATCACCAACCATTGCCATTTTATTTAGGCGTATCCATATAAATATTATACAGGGTGGGCCAAACAAACTTTATGGGCAAAAAAACTAGTTGTACATATACATTTCAAGTGGACACCAGGACAGCAAGTCATAATTGACCATGAGGAACTAACTGCCGGTAATACGTCATAAAAGTAATAATAATGTGAAATAGTCTTGATTACCTGGGGCAGGCTGCCAGCCACTACAGGAGACTCCAGCCTGCCCCAGGTAATCAAGACTACTTCACATTATTATTACTATATGGCTTATTACTCCTCCTTAATGTGTTTGCTTTTCAAATTTTTATCCTACAAGTGCAGTCTCTTGTATCTCCCCATCTACTTGTATGCATTTTTTTCAACAAAGGTTTCTATTGTTCATAATTTATGGACTGGTTTGATCGTCTGTTTAGACCTCCCAGCCTTCCCCCACTTCATATTGTATAGGACAATCTGCCCTTATTGATGGTCCTTGGATTGGCAGTGAACAATTATATGGATATTATGAATACATACTATTATACTCTGTGTATACTGCTTTGTTCTCTAAGCTACTTGTATACCTTATTATAGTGAATGGATCCCTCGGGGGTTTCATCTGAATCACGTCATTCGGAGATTTAGATGGAAACCCAGATGTATCGTATTTTTCGGAATGTTAGACGCATTTTTTTACTCCAAAATTTTTAAGCAAAGTGGGGGGTGCGTCTTATAGTCCAGATATACCTTAAGATTATGTTTGTGGCTGTGTGAAGGGAGAGCTGCGGCAGAGAAGGTCACAGAGGCAGGTGGCTGTGGCTAACACTATGCCCGCTGTTAAAAAAAAAAAAAATAAATAAAAAAAATGTATATTTACTACTCTCCATGTATTTTCTTTAATAGCCAGCACACCATTAGCCTCAGGCTTCTGCTGTGCGATCACGTTTGCCTGCTATTAAAGAGAATAAATATTCACTGCTTTCCACTTCCATGGGCATGGAGAGAGTGAATATTCATTTTCTTTAACAGCTGGCAAACGTGATCGCACAGCAGCTGATGGCTGCTGCTAACAGTGTGTCCACTATTAAGGAAAATTAATATTCACAGCTCCCCACGCCCCATAGTCCCGGGCGTGGAGAGCAGTGAATATTCTGGCAGCTGACCTCAGCGTGTGAGGGTACATGGCAGTGAAGTCATGCGCTGCTTACACGCTGAGTTCAGCTGTCGGCATCATAACAGGATACAGCGCTGGAGCAGAGGGAATGAAGGTGAGCAGAATCTTTTAGATTTTTATGTGTGCAGCGTGTTGGGGGCCGTGCATACCAGGATGGAAATGAGGGGGCCGTGCATGCCTGGATTGGGGACCATGTATACCAGGATGGGGACTATACATACCTGGATGAGGAGGCATATATACCAGGATGGGGAATATTCGTATAGAATTGGGGGACATTAACCCTATAACAGTGTCAGCAGCCGACCCCCCTCCAAGTAACAGTGCACCATGACCACATTTTTGGGTTAAATTTTTCTTTTCTATTTTCCTCCTCTAAAACCTAAGTGCATTTTATGGCCCGGTGCGGCTTATAGTCCGAAAAATACGGTAAGTCCTCAGCGTAGAGCACAGGGTAAATGTGATCCTATATATTATGTAAAATGTTCCCAATAAAAGCTTCAACTCAAATCGATAAAAAAAGCAAGTCCCCACTCAGCTCCGTCATCTATTAACGGAAATATATGTGGCTTCCAGGTTACCGGTAGTACAAAGGTTCTGGAAAAACACTATGGCTCCTCGCCCCCAAAAGAAATCCAGCCTATTCTGCACTCTCAAATCCAAATTCCCCTCTCCCTTCTGAGCCCCACAGTGTGTCTAAACCACATTTAGAGTCCACGTTTGGCATTTCTGTAGGGATGAAAGCCTGCTTAATTTACAGGTGGATATCTCCAGAAGCATGAGCTGGGCATAACGTACTGGGCACTACAATAGCAGTTTTGCAATTTTCACTTGGCAACATCCACTGCTGCTTGCTTCTGGAAATCACCCAGGGAGTCAAATCATCATTACACCTGTAGGTAAAATCGCCAAAAGGGTTTAAATTTCAAAATGGGGTTACTTGAGGGGAGTATTCTTCTCTTCAAGCACTTAGGGTCTCTGTATATGGAGTCCGCAAACTATTCTAGGAAAATCTGTGCCCCAGGAAGCAAAGTATGGCCGTATGGCTAAGCAGTACTGTACAGCCACATATGGGGTATTTCTACAGTCAGCGGAAATTGTGGGATAAATTCTGGTGACATTTTTACCAATTTTCCTTGTGAAAATGTAAAACCTGGGGCTAAAACTAAATTTTTATGGTAAAAATGTAATAGTTTTTCCCTTACTGCCAAATGGTATAACATTCTGTCACACACCTGTGGTGTCAATATGATCACTGCACCCTTAGATGAATTCATTGAGCGGTGTAGTGTGTAAAATGGTGCTTTCCCAGTGGGTCATGGCACCCGCAAACAGTAAAATCTGAACTAAATTATGGCCTTCCTTCCGTTCTGAGTTTTGCACCGTGCCTCTTTAGTGGTTCCCGAAAACAAGTAGGGTATTGGTGCACTCAACAAACTGAGAGGTCTATTTTATCCTATTAGCCCTTATAAAAATTAAACATTTGGAGATAAAACAACAGTAGAGCAGTAACAATTTTATTATTCTTTCACAGCACAATGGTATAAATTTCTGTGAGGTACATATGGTGTCAACCTGCTCACTGCAGCCCTAGATTAATTCATTGAGAGGTGTAGTTTGTAAAATGATGTCACTTATGAGAGGTTTCTGCCAGGGCTGTGGAGTCGGTAAGCCACAGTTGCGACTCAGACTCCTGGATTTTATCAGGTTCCGACTCCTTCATAAATGGCCAATTCGTAACAATAAATTTACTGTTGTAAAATATTAACATCGTGCTTATTCAGTTTCTCACCATCATATAAGTAATCAGATCACTTAGAGCAAAAACTATATTTATCAGAATACAATTAGAATATAGCAAATAACTTTTATAAACTTTTCTAAACTCTTGTAAGTAAATATGCAATAAACACTGTCATGCAGTTAATAAGAAGAAATCTATAAATTGGTCCTCAGAAAAAGTATTGCCTCTGTCGGATCCTCCTTCATGGATGCCCTCAAATCTGATCTAATTATTTTGAGAGCAGAGAACAACCTCTCTACACTAACTTGGGTTGGTGGCAAAGCAGTAACCACTCGAGCAACATCTCTGACAATGTCAGGATACAGAGGAATCGCTTGTTGCACTGTTATTTTTGATAATTTCTCAATTTCTTTTAGTTGCACATGAAAAATTCTGCTGAAATGTACTGGCTGTGTTCTTTGATGGGGATGACTCTTCTTCTATGTGGGAACGCTTTGCACGGTCCTTGTGATCCAAATATTTTTCGAAATTAAATTCTTCATCAGTTGATGATGAGGGTGAAGATGTGGCAGGACGACCAAATTCTTCTTGTTCCTCCTGACTGTTCTGCAACCCTTTCATCCTTACTGCTATTTCAAACAGAGCTTCTTTTCCTTTAGTTAGCTGTTGATCATCTAGAAGAATCCGATGCATTGGGTCTACATAAACAGCTGCCAAAGAATGTTATTTTGTAATAGTAGCTCCTCTCTCCTTTCATTGATGTAGCAATGCCACTTGCAATTAACCCTCCTCTTTGGGACAGGCGAAACATCAGGTTCTTCCACTCCTTTAAGAAAATACCTGGAGTTAAGTCCTCTGCTTGTAATTTTTTAGTCACTGTAAATGGCTGCTCTAGCAATTTTTCCAGCTCAGTCACCTGATTCCACTGACTTTCATTTAGTGTCAGTTGAGGGTTAACCATGTCTACAAGAAAGGTTTTCAGTTCAACCAAGCGCGGAATCAATAAGTAAGTACTGCCCCATCGTGTGGCTTGATCAATAATTGCCCCTTTTCCAGCACGTCTCTTCAAAATTGAGTCAACTTTAGGGGTTCTGGCAACAGTAGCCAATTTTCTCACCTTGCCAATCAGTGCAGCAGCATGTCCTTCTTGCAGACTGTCTCTTATAGCCAGCTGTAGCGTATGCACAACACAGCGCATGTGATGAATGAAAGAACGTATTGACACAGTTTCAACAAGATCATCTAAACTATCATGTTGCTGTTCATCTGAAGCAACTTCAGTTTGCTCCTCAGTTACAATACTGTGTTCCTCTATTTCAAACATTTCTGTGTCTGTGGACCCAGAATGTTCTTCTAGCTGCTGGTCACCATCATTACTCTCATTCATTAGCTTAATAGTACTTATCATATTTGAAGCATTGTCAGTTACGACAGAAGGAACTTGCTCTTTTTTAAGTTCATAGTCTTGCAGAACCTTTTCCACCAAGACCTGGAGAAACTCACTGGTGTGACGAGCTTTGGTGTCTTTTACTGCCAATGTCTTGGTAACTATTTCATTTTTGTCACAAACAAATCGGCCATTGATGGCAAAATAGTTCACTCTGTGACGTGTGCAGGCATCCATTTTAAGAAACAGAAAGCGTCCCTTGAGAGTTTAAGTTCTTCCTTTTGTTTAAAAGCTTCTTCGATTACTAATTTTCTAATACTCTCTCTCTCCAGAGAAAGACCAAGCTTGGGGGCCATTTCCCCATTCAGACACATAAAAGCTGGTCGTGAAAATAATGAAGTAGGCACACTATCCTTTACAACAAGCTCTATGATCCGTTTTTTAAATGTATCTACTGTCATTGTCACAGTAACTTTGTCACTGACAAAATATCTTGCAACTGATGGCTGCAAAGTTCTCTGCTCCTTTGGTTGGCTGGAAGAGCTGGGCACTGGTTCATTGGTTTGGATGCAGTCTTTCTCATCCACTGCTTTCAGTACTTCTGGATGAAAGCGCTGTAAATGTCTCTTTAGATTAGAAGCTCTGGTAGGAGCATTTTTATCTTTGCCTGAATATGCACCTATCTTGGCTTCACAGCATTTGTTTTCGTCTGGATCATTTGTCATACACTTACAGACAATGTTTTCTATCTTGAGTGATGGTGAAATGTTCAAATACAGCTGATTTAATGTGACGCTTCTTTGACATGCTCAGGTTTTTAATTCTGCATTCACAATAAAAATGACAATTGTTTTTCCTAAAAACAATTGTACAAAATTATTGCCAGGTCGTACAACTGATATAGTGGTCAGTAATACTGTTACTCCTCATGTACTCACAGTTAACTGATGCAAAGTTTGTTGAAAGGATAATACTTCTTACAGTCTTCCTCTTCGGAGTAGCAGCTGTGAGATGCTTGGAAGACGCACACCTAGTAAACATCTAGTCTAGAGGAGGAGCTTTACTGCTAAGAATTTGCAACACATTTTCACTTTCAGTTTCATATATTGTAAGTAGGGGGGTTGGGGCAGCATGAGGTTAACCAAGTATAAGATTAGATAAGGGCAGTGGAGAACAGTGACACACAAGAAGTAAGAAATGTCTATCTCCAGCAGAACTGCTTATCACTGTTGTTCATAGTTTGATAGAACATATATATTTGAGTAACATTTATAAAAATCATATGAAAGTTCAATTATGAAATATTAATACATTTTTTTTAAAGCTGGAGTCGGAGTCAGTACATTTCTACCGACTCCAACCAAAACTAACTCCGACTCCACGACTCCGACTCCACAGCCCTGGTTTCTGCTGTTCTGGGACCTCAGGGGCTCTGCCAACCTGACATGGCACCCTCAAACCATTCCAGCAAAATCTGAATTCAAATATGGCGCTTCTTCCATTCTGAGCTTTGCACTGTGCCTAAAAATTAGTTTTCCCCAAAATATGGGATATCTGTGTACTCAAGATTAATTGCACAACAAATGGTATGGTGCAATTTCTCCTGTTACTCTTGTGAAAATAACAAAAATTGGGGCTAAAAATATTTTTGTGGGAAAAATGTGATTTTTTTTTTTATTTTCACGGCTCTACGTTATAAACTTCTGTGAAGCATGTGGGCATTCAAGGTACTCAGCACACATCTAGATACATTGCTTGAGGGGTCTAGCTTCCAAAATGGTGTCACTTGTGGGGGGTTTCCACTGTTTAGGCACGATCAGGGGCTCTTCAAAAGCAACATGGTGTTCGCTAATGATTCCAGCAAATTTTGTGTTCAAAACATCAAATGGCGCTCCTTCCCTTCCAAGCCTTGACGAGTGCCCAAACAGCAGTTTTCCCCCCACATATGGAGTATCGGCAAGCTCAGAAGAAATTGCACAAATTTTGAGGTACATTTTTGTTATCCTTGTAAAAATAAAAAAATTGGGTCTAAAGTAAAATTTTTGTGAAAAAAAGTTAAATGTTCATTTTTACCCTACATAATCCATTAATTTCTGTGAAGCACCTGAAGGGTTAATAAACTTCTTGAATGTGGATTTGAGCACCTTAAGGGTGCAGTTTTTAGAATGGTATCACTTTTGGGTATTTTCTGTTATATAGACCCCTCAAAGTGACTTCAAATGTGATTTGGTAACTGAAAAAAAATGGTTTTGAAAATTTTGTTGGAAAAATGAGAAATCACTGGTCAACTATTAACCCTTATAACTTCCTAACCAAAAAAAAAAATTAATGTTTTAAACAGGGGGTTACTAGGGTCAGAAAAGACCAGGGGCCTAGGCCCCAGGGAATATGTTTTGCAGACTACCACCCCTGCCAAACAAAGAATTTAACACTACAGATAGCACAGTGATAATTATGAGTACAGATAATGTAGTAGAGGTCATCTGCAGTCATATGTAATGCCACAGTTAACAGTGATTATACTCGTCAACAGAAACAAAAGCAAAGTGCAAAGATACAAGCAACATGTTGGAAAAAAGTGCAATACTTGGCAACTACTGTCAAAATACTGTAACTGAGTATTGTGTTGACAAAAAGTGTGAACGTAATATCAGAGACCACTTTCTCACCTGTATTCTGAAATAATTATACTATGTTCATATGCAGCGTTTTTTTTTCAGCAGACAAAAGCTGCTCTTTTGGCAGTAAAAAAAAAAAGTCAGTTTTCCGTTTTTTTGCAACATTTTTTGGTGCTGATAACTTGTGATTTCTCTACAGTATTTGTTTAATAAAATTAGTTTTTTTTTTTTTCATCAAAACACTGGAAAAATGCTTAGTTGCAGTGTTGCACTCACTACTTTCTATGGGTGAAAAAAATGCAAAAACATTGAAAGAATTGATGCGGCAGATTTTTTAAAATGTTGTAGTTTTCCCAATTTAGTTAGGAAAGAAATAACAGCATGTACATGAGATTTCTGAAATCTCATAGCTTTTGCTAATTCTGTAATAAGCAGCTTTTAAATGGCATAAAAATGCAGCAAAAATGCAACCATGGGTATGTTCACACATTGCATTTTTACCAAGTTTTTTTCAGTAGTCAAAACCTGCTCTTTTGGCAGGAAAAACACTGCATTTAAAACACTGGTTTTGCTGCGTTATCGCAGCTTTTTTGGGAGTGGATTATGTGTGAGCTTTGTCTACAGTACGTTTAATAGAGCTAGTTGTATTCACCAAAAAAGTTTGTGTTTTGGGGGCGTTTTTTCACTTTCTCATTGCTTTCTATTGGTAAAAAAATGTTTAAGTAATTGAAATGATGCAAATTTAATAAAACGCTGCAGTTCTCAATTTCGAGCAGGAAAAAAAACCGTGTGTGCATGAGATTTCTTAAGTCTCATGTCTTTTGCTAGCACTGTAAAAAAGCAGCTTTTAATGTGCATAAAAAAAGCTGAAAAAAAACCCACTGCATGTGAAAACAGCCTAAATATCTAAAATGAATCTGTTGCATAACTGATAAGAAGTGGGCTCAGCTCCCAAGTCTGTTTCATACAGCCCTTAGAGACCTGTGATGTAAATGTACATCATAGGTCATTAAGGGGTTAATGCATTAGGAACTTTTTTCATCTAAAAGACTGATTTAAAGGAATTATAATAACTTAATGGCAGACACAACAAAGTGGTTATCAGAGCAACATAAAAAAACAAAAAAAACCACGAAAAACCACGTGTAACTGACTACAAAAAATGGGGATGTAAATGTATAACAGAATTGTAAATGCTGTGAGACTGTAGTAGACACTACAGATGTATTAACTACGTTCCAAACATCACAATACAATTTTTTTTAAAAATGTTCACTTTTCCCTCCACACAGAGATGATGAGCTTCACCAGACGCATACAACGGGGTATCATATCATAGGCGGATTATAATGAGGGCAACGAGGTAGCTTTCCTGACGCTCCGCTGCTGACGATACAGAATGGCAGCGCAGCTCCAGGGAAGCTCCCGTTGTCTCTGCTGTGACGTACCAGGGCGATGATGCCATCAGCTGGCGCCAGCATGTGCGTGCTGGCCACAAGTACAAGTGGAGCCTCGGGGACAGGAGTAGAGATTCGGGGGTACGGGAGCGAGGTGAGTATGTGTGTGTTTTGTTTTTTCTTTAAAACAGTGAAGGAAATAAGTATTTGATCCCTTGCTGTTTTTGTAAGTTTGCCCACAATTTTTAGGGTAGGTTAATTTTAACATTGAGAGATAGAAAATCCCCAAAAAAATGAAGACAATCACATTGTATAAATTAGATACATTTATTTGCATTTTGCAGCGAGAAATAATTATTTGATCCCCCCACAAACCATTATGAGTTCTGGCTCCTACAGACCATTTAGACACTCCTAATTTTTTCCTTTTTCTCCTCTTCCCTAATATTATTTAATATCCAAGGATACTTGTTTATATACAGTACAGGCCAAAAGTTTGGACACACCTTCTCATTTAAAGATTTTTCTGTATTTTCATGACTATGAAAATTGTACATTCACACTGAAGGCATCAAAACTATGAATTAACACATGTGGAATTATATACTTAACAAAAAAGTGTGAAACAACTGAAAATATGTCTTATATTCTAGGTTCTTCAAAGTGACCACCTTTTACTTTGATGACTGCTTTGCACACTCTTGGCATTCTCTTGATGAGCTTCAAGAGGTAGTCACGGGAAATGGTTTTCACTTCACAGGTGTGCCCTGTCAGGTTTAATAAGTGGGATTTCTTGCCTTATAAATGGAGTTGGGGCCATCAGTTGTGTTGTGCAGAAGTCAGGTGGATACACAGCTGATAGTCCTACTGAACAGACTGTTAGAATTTGTATTATGGCAAGAAAAAAGCAGCTAAGAAAAACAAGTGGTCATCATTACTTTAAGAAATGAAGGTCAGTCAGTCCGAAAAATTGGGCAAACTTTGAAAGTGTCCCCAAGTGCAGTTGCAAAAACCATCAAGCGCTACAAAGAAACTGGCTCACATGAGGATCGCCCCAGGAAAGGAAGACCAAGAGTCACCTCTGCTTCTGAGGATAAGTTTATCCGAGTCACCAGCCTCAGAAATCGCAGGTTAACAGCAGCTCAGATTTGCAGCGGCATGCTATTCCATCCGGTTTGCGTTTAGTTGGACCATCATTTATTTTTCAACAGGACAATGACCCCAAACACACCTCCAGGCTGTGTAAGGGCTATTTGACCAAGAAGGAGAGTGATGGGGTGCTACGCCAGATGACCTGGCCTCCACAGTCACCAGACCTGAACCCAATCGAGATGGTTTGGGGTGAGCTGGACCGCAGAGTGAAGGCAAAAGGGCCAACAAGTGCTAAGCATCTCTGGGAACTCCTTCAAGATTGTTGGAAGACCATTTCCGGTGACTACCTCTTGAAGCTCATCAAGAGAATGCCAAGAGTGTGCAAAGCAGTCATCAAAGCAAAAGGTGGCTACTTTGAAGAACCTAGAATATAAGACGTATTTTCAGTAGTTTCACACTTTTTTATTAAGTATATAATTCCACATGTGTTAATTCATAGTTTTGATGCCTTCAGTGTGAATGTACATTTTTCATAGTCATGAAAAGATTTTTCTGTATTTAAATGAGAAGGTGTATCCAAACTTTTGGTCTGTACTGTATATATATATATATATATATATATATATATATATATATATATATATATATATATATATATATATATATATATATATATATATATACACACATATGCACACACTATGTGGGGGCTTAAACTATTCTATAGGAGGATATGTGGCTGCGCATCTTGTATGTATAGTTATGTGGGGGCTCATACTGTATATTAGGGCCTATGTGAGGGCCCGTTCTGTATATAGGGAGTCATCCTATATATAGGAGGCTATATTGGGGTTTATACTGTATCTAGGGAGCTATGTGCTGGTTCATACTGTATCTAGGAAGCTGGTGCATCTCACAAAATTAGAATATCTTCAAAAAGTTAATTTCAGTTCTTCAATACAAAAAGTGAAACTTATTATATATTGTCATTACAAACAGTGATATATTTCAAGTGTTTATTTCTGTTAATGTTGATGATTATGGCTTACAGCCAATGAAAACGCAAAAGTCATCTCAGTAAATTAAATTAACAAAAAACACCTGCAAAGGCTTCCAAAGCGTTTAAAAAGGTCCCTTAGTCTGTTTCAGTAGGCTCCACAATCATGGGGAAGACTGCTGACTTGACAGATGTCCAGAAGGCAGATGTTAGTTCTTTTTCTAACAGGAGGATTCTATTTTGTTGGTCACATGACTTTCTGCCTATATAATCCAGCTCCGCCCTTCTGGACTTCAGTGTTACATTTACTCTTAAGCTAGCCAGGTGCCTTGTACCTAACTCTGTAGTTTGCTTGGTCTTTTGACCACTAGTACTTTTTGTTTGTCTTTTCTCTGCTACAATTTCTGCTAGGAGGTGTCCAACTATATCCCAGTCCTTAGTTCTTGTAGGGACCCCTCCTTTATATCTATAGGTCTGCGTTCAGACTAGCCGAGGACTTAGGCGGGTCTGTTCACAAGGAACAGGTTCCCCGCTGCATAGTAGGGAATCAGCTTAGTCCTATTGTAGGGACAGTATTCCTTTCTTTCCTTAGTGCTTGTAGCAGTTCATAACAGCAGACATTGACACACTAAACAAGGTTCCAGAGTTCCAATTTTCTTTTGGAAATCAAGGTCCCAGAGTCTGGAGGAAGAGTGGAGAGGCACACAATCCAAGCTACTTGAGGTCTAGTGTGAAGTTTCCACAATCAGGGATGGTTTGGGGAGCCATGTCATCTGCTGGTGTAGGTCCACTGTGTTTTATCAAGACCAAAGTCAGCGCAGCCATCTACCAGGAAATTTTAGAGCACTTCATGCTTCCCTCTGCCGACAAGCTTTTTGGAGATGGAAAGTTCATTCTCCAGCAGGACTTGGCACCTGTCCACACTGCCAAAAGTACCAATATCTGGTTTACAAAGAACAGTATCACTGTGCTTGATTGGCCAGCAAACTCGCCTGACCTTAACCCTATGGGGTATTGTCAAGAGGAAGATGAGAGACACCAGACCCAGCAATGCAGACGAGCTGAAGGCTGCTATCAAAGCAACCTGGGCTTCTATAACACCTCAGCAGTGCCACAGGCTGATCGCCTCCATGCCACACCGCATTGATGCAGTCATTGATGCAAAAGGAGCCCCGACCAAGTATTGAGCGCATTTATTTTACATACATTTCAGTAGGCCAACATCTCAGATTTTAAAAACATTTTTCAAGCTGTTGTTATAAAGTATTCTAATTTACTGAGATAATGACTTTTGTGTTTTCATTGGCTGTAAGCCGTAATCATCAACATTAACAGAAATAAACCCTTGAAATAGATCACTGTTTGTAATGGCTCTATATAATATGAGTTTCACTTTCTGTATTGAAGAACTGAAATAAATTAACTTGTTGATGATATTCTAATTTAGTGAGATGCACCTGTATATAGGGGGCTATGTGAAGGCTGGTACTCCATACAGGAGCCTATGTGAGGGTTTATACTGCACATAGGAGGAACCTATTTGGGGGCTCGTACTGTATATAGGAATCTGTGAGGCTCATAATGTATATAGGGATTTATGTGGGGCTCATACTGCATCTATGGGCTATGTGAGGGCTCATACTGTATTTAGTGGTGGTGTGTGCTCATACTGCATGTATGGGGTTGTGGGTGCTCATACTGTATATAGGGGGATGTCCACATATATTAATTATAATTAATATGTTAATATTAAAGGAAATGTTCACTCTCTGGCACTATAACCTCTAATATGGGCATACAGGTAAGTATAGATTAATATTTCTATACTTACCTGTATGCCTCATATTAGAGGTCTTGTTGCTGTGAAGTTTCTTTTTATTCATTCTATTTTCTGATGCCTTGCGGGCCCGGGGACGGGAAGAAATCTCCGCCTCCTGTGTGTATTATAATGTTTCCCTCCTCACCCATACGTCACAGTGCCCTGTGACGTGCAGTTGCGGTGGCCAAATCCCGCGCCTGCGTACTTCTTCCTCCCTTCTATGTTCATTGTCCAGAAGGGATCTTGTGCGCAGGCGAGTCACTCTGACTTCCTGGCGCCTGCGCACAAGATCCCTGCAGTACAATGAACATAAATGGGAGGAAGAAGTACGCAGGCGCGGGATTTGGCCACCGCAACTGCACGTCACAGGGCACTGTGACGTATGGGTGAGGAGGGAAACATTATAATACACACAGGAGGCGGGGAACTCCCAGGGCCCAGAGTCCGCAAGGCATCAGAAATAGAATGAATAAAAAGAAATTTCACAGCAACTAGACTTCTAATATGAGGCATACAGGCAAGTATAGATTTACATTTCTATCACCTCCCACCCCTGCTCTATTTTATACATAGCGCTGTATAATGAGATTTTTTCCTGTAGTTTTCCATGTACACATGTGCACCAGAGCATCTGTGTGTTAGTTCCATTACCCATCACATCATCTATCATATCACATGATACAATTGGTACCTGAGAGGGGGTGGGGGGGGGGCACACCTACTAAACTGCCTGGGTCCCTGCCTACTCTTCCCCTGCATCATACACACACCGGGCACAAGCATCACACAGACATGATATTATATGTGAGTTTATGCAGATTCTATATACATGACAGACATGGTAACTGCACACATACACATTCTACATGTACGTACACATTATTCATACACATGACATATATACTCACTTCATCTCCATCATGTCTCCAGTGGCAGTGGTGGAGGCCTGGTGTTGGCAATCAGCAGCAGAGGATGGGCTGCACACAGGAGAGTTGTCAGTCTTGCACTCACTGTCCCTACTAAATCCCCTTCCCCTCCCCCCTAGTCCCGACAGCGGAGATGCCGGTGATATTACACAGGAGCTCCCATCTCCTCCTGTAATAACAGCAGCCACAGATGGATGGCTGCAGGTCTCCCCTCTCCTCAGGGCCACAGCTTGTACTCCAGTGCCTCCACAGGCTTGGTCCTGTCCCCTCACCTCTTTAGGATGTGCAGTCACTCTGCACAGTAGGATTCCTCTGCTGGATCTGATGCGGAGGAGGAGCTACAAGGGGTCACACAGCAGCACCGCACAGGGCAGATCCGGGGCAGAGCACTTATGGCTTGAGCCCTGGATCCAAGTTCCAAGCGACACCCCTGGTTTCAAAGATTGTGCTGATGTAAAGTAGACATGTGGAATAAAAATTACAATTTTGACAATTGCTAAATTTTTGACAAATTTTAGATTATTTTACAAATAAACACAAGTGATATTGAAGAAATTTTACCACAATCATGAAGTACAATTTGTCACGAAAAAACACTCTCAGAATCAGGGGGATCCGTTGAAGCGTTCCAAAGTAATTACCTCATAAAGTGACAGTGGTCAGAATTGTAAAAATTGGCCTGGTCATTAACACGCAAAAAGGCTGGGGGTTAAAGAAGGTAGCTGTAGTTTATATTGGGAAAACCTGGAGACAGGTTCTCTTTAACCCCTTAAGGACCGAGCCACTTTGTAAGTTAATGACCAGGCCTCATTTTTACAATTCTGACCACTGTCACTTTATGAAGTAATTACTCTGGAATGCTTCAATGGATTCCCCTGATTCTGAGACTGTTTTTCATGACATATTGTACTTCATGATTGTGGAAAAATTTCTTTGATATCACTTGCGTTTATTTGTGAAAAAAAAAAGGAAATTTAGCGAAAATGTTTAAAATTTCACAATTTTCAAACTTTGAATCCTTATGCCCTTAAATCAGAGAGATATGTTACACAAAATAATTAATAAATAACATTTCCCACATGTCTACTTTACATCAGCACAATTTTGGAACCAAAATTTTTTTTTGTTAGGAAGTTATAAGGGTTAAAAGTTGACCAGCGATTTCTCAAAATTTACAAAACCATTTTTTTAGGGACCACATCACATTTGAAGTGACTTTGAGGGGTCTTTATGACAGAAAATACCCAAAAGTGACACCATTCTAAAAACTGCACCCCTCAAGGTGCTCAAAACCACATTCAAGAACTTTATTAACCCTTCAGGTGCTTCACAGGAATTTTTGGAATGAGACAGAAAACAATGAACATTTAACCTTTTTTCACAAAAATTTTACTTTAGACCCAATTTTTTTTTATTTTTTGCTAAGGTAACAGGAAAAAATGGACCCCTAAATTTGTTGAGCACGCCGATGCCCCATAGGTGGGGGAAAGCCACTTTTTGGGCGCACGGCAGGGCTCGGAAGGAGCGCCATTTGACTTTTTGAATATAAAATTTGCGTTTGGGAAACCCCTAAACAGTGGAAACCCCCCACAAGTGACACCACTTTGGAAACTAGACCCCTCAGGGAACTTATCTAGATATGTGGTGAGCACTCAAACCCCAGGTGCTTCACAAAAGCAATTGTGAAACGTGCGGTGGATGAGTATAAGCACATGTAACCACATTTATTTATAATTGTTATACTTTGCTGTGGACTGTATTATTATTTTTCTATACCTACATTTATGATCTATTTCTAAGATCATACGCATTGAGTGACTTACAGAATTATTATATTCATATATAATTTTTTATATTCATATTGTTACTAATCTGTCACTCTGCATTTATATTCATGTATATTTACCATCAGGGCTTCCCACAGCACTCACCCACCTCTTTTTCTTTGTGTCTGTAATTTGGATTTTTTTTTAATAAACTTTATGTATTTTTAATTATTTGTTCAATAAAGATTATTAATTTTTAGACTTACTATTAGTCCTAGTACAATCTTTTTTTTTTTTGTTATTTTTATGCATCCTAGTTCAATTTGCTACAGTTATACCCTACCTGGGTTTACATATTGGTGATATGTAATTTACCATGCAAATAGACAGCTTGTCTGAAACGCTTTCTTAACCCCTTTACCCCCGAGGGTAAAATTTCTTCAATATTAATTGCGCTTATTTATGAAAAAAAATCTGAGATTTGGCGAAAATTTTTAAAATTTCGCAATTTTCGAACTGAATTTTCATGCCCTAAATCAGAGAGATATGTCACACAAAATAGTTAATAAATAACATTTCCCACATGTCTACTTCACATCAGCACAATTTTGGAAACAAATTTTTTTTTTTTTTGTTAGGAAGCTATAAGGGTTAAAAGTTGACCAGCGATTTCTCATTTTTCCAACAAAACCACATCACATTTGAAGGGGTCTATATGACAAAGAATACCCAAAAGTGACACCATTCTAAAAACTGCACCCTTAAGGTGCTCAAATCCACATTCAAGAACTTTATTAACCCTTCAGGTGCTTCACAGGAACTGAAGCAATGAGGAAGAAAAACAATTGACATTTAACTTTTTTTCATAAACTAAATTCAGACACAATTTTGGAAACTAGACCCCTCAAAGAACGTATCTAGATGTGTGGTGAGCACTTTGAACCCCCAGGTGCTTCACAGACATTTATAACGTAGAGACAAGAAAAAAAAACAAACAAAAAAAATACAAAAAACTTTTAGTCCCCATTTTTTTTTATTTTCACCAGGATAACAGAAGAAAATTTACCTTTTTTTTTCCTTGTGCAATTTCTCCTGAGTAGGCCAATACCCTACATGTAATTGGGAACTACTTTTGAGGCACATCGTAAAGGTCAGAAGGGAAGGAGCACCATATTATTGTGCAGATTTTACTGTTATGGTTTGAGGGTGCCATGACCTGCTGGGAGAGTCCCTGAGGTGCCAGAACAGCAGAACTCCCCACAAGTGACCCCATTTAACAAACTACACCTCTCAATGAACTCATCTAGGGGTGCAGTGATCATATAGACACCACGGATGTGTCACAGAATTTTATACCATTGGGCAGTGAAGAAAAAATAATTACATTTTTACTGTAAAAACACTAAATTACTTACCAGTAATGTGATTTTCCTGAGCCCATGACAGCACCACAACGAGAGAGGGGATCTGCCCTTCTGGGACAGGAAACCTACAGAATAAAAGGGCTGTGCCTCTCCACCACCTCAGTTGTTTACAGAGCATGGGAGAACACCACTTAATAGTTATATATCCCATGATTCTTCCTTCTACACACCACGTGAATCAAACACCACAAAGGAAAGGAGGGTGCACAATTTTCTGACTTCTATGGAAATTGGAAGCCATCTTCGGAAGATAAGGTAGCTCCGGAACCGGCCCATCTTCTAGGATCTGTATAAACAGAGGATTAACCGACAAAGCTTGAATGTCACTAACTTACCATGCTGAAGTCAGGGCCATCAGGATAATAGTCTTTAATGTGAAGACCCTGAATCCATGGGTTCAAGCGAAGGCTTGTTAGAGCCGTAAGCACTGGATTCACATCCCAGGGTGCCATCTTTGGACTGAAAATGGGCCTAGATCCAAAACTCACTTTCACATTCCTTGCTTATTCAATGCAGGCTGGACACTGTTCCAGTAGTCTACGGCTAAAAAGGTCCACTTGCAATTCTCTTCCTCTTTATATGAGGTGCTGTTAAAGATAAAAGGTGAGACTTCGCCATCTGAACTGATTAGACAGCGTCATTAGGGATCTTGGCAGAGTTCCTCCATAATGGTTTATGTAAGCTAAAGCTACTCTGTTGTATGACAAAACCTTTACATGGTGACCATGTATAGATGAATGGAGCTTTCTTATATACTGCCTAAAGCTTTTTTAGGTTAGAAGAATCGGATCTTTAGAGGCAGCCCCCGGGTGTGTACCCGTAACCATGCTACCACTGGAATGTAGGAGACTAGAGTTATTAACAGCAATGTCTTGTTTAGAGTGGTGGCCAGACTGCTTATTAATTTTGACATATAGCAGGACTCCTTATTCTACCTTGGGAGACCACAACTCTTACTCACTGCCCAGTAAGTTCTGCAGCACTCGATGGATCTGCCCATAATCCGGAAATAGTTGAGGTAAACTATTGTCAATGCCTCTTGCTTCGATATGAGAGTTGTCCTAACTACTATAATTCTCCATAAAGCCTTAAGGCTCATTAACATCTGAATGGAAGGACACAAACTGAAAGTCTTTAGTTAGACTGCTGGAAAGCAGAGCAGACGGTATGTGTCTTGGAGCTAATCAGAGACACAGGCCAGACTCCACCTGAGCTGAGTCTGCAATTATCAGTGGTTGCCCTGGACAAATATTGTTGTGTTTGATCAAGCTAGGTTAGGTGAGCTGTATATGAGTAGTCAGGGTATGTCCTCTTTAGTCAGCGCTCGGACAAGACCAGAAATAATATGTTTAGGACTTCTGTGCAACCTGTAAAAAGCAATAAAACTGCGCTTGATTGGACCAAACCCACAATGGCTGTATGAGCACTACGTGATGCCTCCTACCTTTAAGGGTGAAACCCTACAAGGTTTATTATTAACCTGCAAAACTAAGGAAGCGTTCTTATTGTCACCTGCCTCCAACCGGCATTTCACCGAGCCAGCTGAGCACCAGCCAGGAATACTGCCACCCTCTATTACAAAATAGAGGCTAGGATATTTTTCCCCCTGAATTCGGTAAGGTGCTATACCACACTATGAATGCACCATAAGGCACTATGATATGTTATGCTATGAGGAACTATGAAGAGCCATAAGGCGCTATGAAGTACTATGCCATGAGGCACTATGAGACGATATACGGCACGATAATGTGCTATGAGTCACTGTGATGTACTATGAGGCGCTATGCTATGAGGTACTAAGATGTGCTATGAGGTGCTATGCTATTATGTGCCATGAGACGCTATGAGGCAAGCCTGTTCCTCTCAATCTGGCCATGCCTGAGCAATACTGGGGTGGCCAACCCCAGGTAGGGGCGCCGCTCTCCTCCAATAGTGCGCCGATCCAGGCAGGGGCGCAGCTCAACAGGTGCTCCCATTGATGTGCAGAGCTGGTACAAAACGGTAGCCGGAAACATGTTAGAAAACATGGGTCTCTGCTACTTTTTTCACCAGTGTGCGTCTTAGGGCGCGATTTCCTGGATAGCGTCCTGCACCTGTGCAACCAGGATGCGCGGCTGCCAGTCCACCATAAGGTAATGGTGCGGCTGCTGCTCGTGCCCGTTCGACGGTATAGGCCCCCTTGGACCCACCTCGGCGCTTCCAGGTCCCTGGCGCTGGCCGCAGGAGAGACTGTGCCATGTTGGAAACCGACCAGCCCAGGTCTGGGAATAATCTTCTCTTCTTTCTTCTGCAGCCTTTTTAACAAGGTTCCCCCTCAAGGACAGGAAAACAACTGAGGTGGTGGAGAGGCGCAGCCCTTCTATTCTGTAGGTTTGCTGTCCTGGAAGGGCGTATCCCCTCTCTCGTTGTGGTGCTGTCATGGGTGATAGGAAAATTTTGTTTTAGCCCCAGATTTTACATTTTCAAATGGGGATAATGGATAAAAATGGCACCAAAATTTGTCCCACAATTTCTGCTGAATGTGGCAGTGCATCACATGTGGTTGTACAGTACTGCTTAGCCACACGGCGACACTCGGGAGGGACGGAGCACTATTTGCCTCCTGGAGCAGATTTTCCTAGAATAGTTTGCGGACTCCATATACAGAGACCCTAAATGCTAGACGAGCGGAATCCCCCCCTCAGGTGACCTAATTTTGGAAATTATACCCCTGCCAAACAAGTGGATGCTAAATGAGGTTTAGGCACACACTGGAGCTCAGAAGTGTGGGGGCATTAGAATTTAGGAGCGCAGAAATTGCTGAATTTCTTTTGGGGGTGAGAAGCCATTTCACTTTTCCAGAGCATTTGTGCTACGTGGAAACCCCCTATATTTCCACTGAAGGATGACAAACCTGAGTGTTTTTTTTTTCTGGACTCAGTTGAACCTTTTATTCACATTTATCCGGTGCTCTACGCTGAGCAATTACTTTGCGGTTTCCATCTAAATCTCCGAGTGAAGTAATTCAGATGAAACCCCGAAGGATCCATTCACTATAATGAGAAAGCAGAGTTACGCTGGACTCTGTCTGGCCTCTATTCAGCATTGTCCTTTTCAGAGGTGCACATAACTGTAACCAACCTCGCTTTTATGCACACCTAAAAAGATGGACATCGCCAGATCACAGGTCAGACGGCGTCCACAGTGCCTCCATTTGCCTCATTATAGGGAATCTTCCTCCGGGACAGTCTTGTAAGGCCTTGTTTTTTGCGGGATGAGTTAACATTTTTATTGGTACCATTTTCGGGCACATGACATTTTTTGATCACTTTCTATTCCGACTTTTGGGAAGGCAGAATTAACAAAAACTGGCAATTCAGGATTTTTTTTATGCCATGTGTGGTAAAGTTGATAAGGCAGCTTTATTCTTCGGTTCAGTACGATTACAGCGAATCCTCATTTATATTTTTTTTTTATGTTTTGGCGCTATTACACTGTAAAAACGTATATAGAAAAAAAATATTTTTGCATCGCTGTATTCTGAAAGCTACAACTTATTTTTTTGCTGACAGGGCAGCTTGTTTTTTGCGGGACAAGATGACATTTTCAACGGTACCAATTTTATTTATATTAGCTTTTTTATTGCATTTTATTCCACTTTTTTCCAGCGGTATGATGATAAAGCACTGTTTATCTCGTTTTTTGTTGTTTTATTTGCGACATTCACTGAAGGGGTTAACTAGTGTGACACTTTGATAGGTCGTGTCGTTCTGGATGTGTCGATACCAAATATGTGTACATGTGTACTTTTTTTCATTTTTTTAATTATTATTTTTTTTTTTTTTACATAAAAATGTGTATTTATTAGTGTAATATTATTATTTTTTTTTTAATTTTTAACTTGGTCTTTTTTTACTTTTGATAACAGGTATAATGCATTACAATGCACTAGACTGGAGTGCATCATACCTATAGTGAAAGCTCCTGAGACCATGCTGTGAATCTGGTCTCAGCAGCTTTCCTTAGTTTGGTGAACCCTGGTCACCATGGCAACGATTGGGCCCCGCGATTATGTCTCGGGGGCGCTGATCTGAAGGCAAAGGGAGCTTCCAGCCCCCTGCCTGCCTCCCGAATGCTGCGATCGCTAAAGGGTTAACAGCCAGGGGCGGTGCTGACACAGCTCCTGGATGTTTAGTGCAGGAGCTCAGCCACTGGCAGCGCTGACCTCTGGCACTGATCGGGCAGGAGACGCTGATATTTCAGCATCTCCTGCATTATTATGCAGAGATCGGTCAGTCAGATTGACGGACTAATCGCAGCGATCTGTGTGCGAAGACCACCAGCATGGGTCCCTGCACCGCGTCCCCTGCCGCTCAACTGTCACAGACAGCTGTCGGCACTTAACTGCACTGCGTGTTCACATAAAACCCGCAGCGTCCGGATGTTACAGCATAGTGGATGGACTTTCTAGAAATCCCATGTCCGCTATGTGTCTCCATGGACCTACAGATCACCCTCGGAAACTGACATGTGGTGTCTTTCCAGACCGCAGCATGTCCATTTCTCTTGTGGGTCCGCATGTAGACTTTCCCCATAGACCTAACCTCTATGAGGAAAGTCCGCAGGTGAATAAGATGAGCAGAAGACGCTGGCAGCTACTCCGGAGCATCGGGGCCGCAGGCTGATAGGCATCGTGGGCACATACCCTTACACTGTCTACATCTGGCTGTAAAGGGAGCTACACACAGCTGATCAATTTGAGTGCTGGTTGCTGGACCCCACTAAACTAATATTAGTATTTACTTGAGATGCTAATTTCATAAGTCCAGCATCCAGTTCAGTCCTTCGTGGCTTTTGCGCCACCAAATTTCCACCCGGCATCATGGGTGTGTCTGAAGTCACATGCGGCCAATGGGCCTAGCAAACTGCAGCGGTGCCCAGGATGCCAGGTAGAGAATTTCCAGCTCAAAAGGGCAGGGTAGTGGATCTTATTGCACATCTGCAGTAATTTGGTCTGGCCAATTAACAACTGACAGAGACAAATAGAACAGATAGCACAGTTGTAGTGGAGAGTGACATGAAGAAGAATGAGCATCACTGCACATAATACCTTGTTCTTTCTGCAAACATCCTCCAGAGTCGTCACCTATAAAAAACAACCCTTCATCAAAACTTATCTGATCATATTTTTCTAAATTTACTAAGAGATGTGATGTGATTGGATAATACAATGTGCTGCCATTGGGTTTCCACTTCTCTGACTGGAAGATTCCTTTGTTAGGAAGCATTTGTACAAAGCAGGTTGCTGAAAAAAAAAAAGAAACACCTATATGTTACACCAATTGCCGTGATCTGAACAATTATTGTGTAACAACTATAAAATGGTCACCTTCCAAACAACTAATCATATATAAAGGCTTGTGTACTGCGAAACCCACAGGCCGCATGCAGCTTACCATGTATGAGTGAACGCTATCCCCATCGATGCTGAATGTGTAAGCCATGTACACAGACATCTATGCATGTGGCTCATCCATACAGTAAGCAGCAGTTTCTCCAGTGCCGGCGCTGGCAACAGGCAGTCGTGTTACTGCAGGCAGGCGATTTGCAGAATTTTGGTGACATTCAGACTAGATGTGTCAAGCCTTGCTCAATTCACTTGTTTTGAGCAAGGCCGCGTACGTCTTGTTTGCACATGACTGCATGTATGCAAATCGCATATACTTGCAACCACGTGACCTCCTACTAGGTGTGAGTTTCAGTGACAACTGTTCATTGTGTAAATTACAGCAGAAAAAAAGCAGGATGACAATGATGTGTACCTAAGTGACATACCTCTTGACCTGATGGCTCTTCCATCTTCTTTGCAGCCATTCAAGTCATGTGGATATCCATTCTCATATCTCTTCCTTTTCTGAGCAGTGCCACCAGACTGTAAGTCATTAGTCCATGCGGACAAACTTGTGTTACATACACCATAGCTGAATGAATTTTCACATTCCATTCTAATAGAGCTTGGATCACACAAGATTTCTGGAGAAAAAAAAAAGACAAATGACTTTCTTTTCACACACATACACACCACTGACAAGCAATCACAGTGGAGGAGGTGCCCACAGCAACCAAGAACTAAAAGCAACTAACAGGTAAGCACCCTACAATGGTGGCTTAAAGGGGTTGGCTCACTCCAAACAATGGTGGCACACTGCTAGGTTGCAATTGTTGGCGTTTTGACTGCTGTGACTCTCAGAAATCTCTAAGTGAACTGCCAGTGGCACTAGGAAAGCGTTCTTCTTTGGTTAGTATTGTCAGCTCTACTCAATTACGGAAGTCAAGCAGACATTGGAACATAGCATTTCTCTAGCACTGCTTCTACCTGGAAACAACCAAAAAAATCCAAAAAAGAATGAACATATAAACAGCAATGTCAAAAACGACTTGCTGTGCATTCTCCATCTTCTGTACCTTTTACCTGCTTCAAGTTTCTAAAGCCACAAAGAGGTTATGACAAGTGACTGGACCATTCTTCTGTCGGCTTCCACTTGGAGGACTCTCACTAATAATACATATAATTAAAAAAGGCCCCACAAAAGATATCAGTAAAGATGTTCCAGGAAAACATCCATGCGTTTATCTGAAGTGTCTTTTGCAGGATAAACTCAGAGGATTTGCTGACTTCTAATGGACACCATGCGCACATTCCCTTAACCCCTTTCTTACGTGTGACCTAACAGTACGTCATGGTGACCTGGGCCGATTGGACCAATAACGTACTATTAGATCAAGGTCTTTAATGCAGCCCACTACACAGGTCGTCAAACGAGACTGTGTAGTGGGGGTACAACAAGTATATGATGGGGGAAAGTTGATCTCTCTGATCATGTCCTCTGGCCGTACAGTGCTTTGAGAAAGGCCAAGGTGTGGTACAAGAAGTTGGGGGTGCACCTTGTACACATGGCAATGCACAAAGCTTTCCTTCTGTCACAATGTGCAGGCCAGACTTGTACGCCATATCTTCACTTCCAGGAAACCGTTATCAAGACCCTGATATTTGGCAGTGGTGACGGAGCGGGACCTAGTACTTCCGTAACTGAAGGACCTTGAAATGTACCAGGCCAGCATTTCCCGGGGCAGATCCCTCAAGTCGCAAAAAAAGGTAAGTCACAATAGAGGTGCCGAGTATTATAAAAGGGGAATAGGCAAGGACACCACTTATCAATGTGACACCTGCCCCGACAAACCTGGCCTGTGTATGAAAGACTGCTTCAAAAGGTACCATACTTCCATGGACTATTGAATTAATTTCTGACGCATGACAACCTGACGAACACTACACAGCTGACGTAGTGTTTGTCAGGTTGTCATACGTCAGTTGTGTAGTGTTAGTCAGGTTGTCCTACTCAACTGACGTATGACACTACATTATAAACTTCACAAATCAGGTATCAGTTCCAATAACGGGACACTTGTTGGGCATTTCACTGTTTAGGCACATCAGGGGCTCTGAGAACGTGACATGAAGCCCGCAGACCATTCCATCAAAGTCTGAATTCCAAAGCGTCAAGCCTTCCCTTCCGGGCCCTGACATGCACCAAAACAGTAGTTTTCTCCAGCACATGGGGTATCAGCGTACTTAGGAGAAACTGGACAACAGATTTTGAGGTCCACTTTCCCCTGTTACCCTTGTGAAAATATTTTTTTTATACATTTTTGTGGAAAAAATGTTTTTGTTTTTTTATTTTCACAAGTCAACATTATAATTTTCTGTGAGGCACCTGGGGGTTCAAAGTGTTCACCACACATCTAAAGTTCCTTAAGGGGTCTAGTTTACAAAATAAGGTAACTTGTGGGGGGTTTCCACTGTTTAGGCACATCAGAGGCTCTCCAAATGCGACATGGGGTCCGCTGTCAATTCCAGCGAGTTTTGCATTGAAAAAGTCAATTGGCGCTCCTTCCCTTCCGAGCAGAGCCCTGGCTTTCCCCTACATATGAGGTATTGGCGTACTCAGGAGAATTTGCACAACAACTTTTGGGGTCCAATTTCTCCTGGTACCTTGGTGAAAATAAAAAAAAATTGGGGTCTAAAATAAAATTTTAGTGAAAAAAAGTTATATGTTCATTTTTACCTTTCACGTTCTATTAATTCCTGTGAAGCACCTGAAGGGTTAAAAAACTTCTTGAATGTGGTTTTGAGCACCTTGAGGGGTGCAGTTTTTAGACTGGTGTCACTTTTGGGTATTTAGGTCATAAAGGCCCCTCAATGGTATTGTAAATTTTGTTGTAAAAATTAGAAATTGCGGGTCAACTTTTAACCCTTACAGCTCCCTAAACCGAAAAAATTTGGGTTCCAAAATTGGGCTGATAATAAATAACCCATGTCTACTTTACAAGTACTTTGTGTGACATATCTCTTCGATTTAAGGGAATGGAAATTCAATGTTTGAAAATTGCAAGATTTAAGCCAAATTTCCGTTTTTTTCACAAATAAACGCAAGTGATAACGAAGAAATTTTTCCACAATCATGAAGTACAATATGTCACGAAAAAACAATCTCAGAATCAGGGGGATCCGTTGAAGCGTTCCAGAGTAATTACCTCATAAAGTGACAGTGGTCAGAATTGTAAAAATTGGCCTGGTCATTAACGTGCAAACCACCCTAAGGGGTTAATGCATTAGGAACTTTTTTCATCTAAAAGACTGATTTAAAGGAATTATAATAACTTAATGGCAGACACAACAAAGTGGTTATCAGAGCAACATAAAAAAACAAAAAAAACCACGAAAAACCACGTGTAACTGACTACAAAAAATGGGGATGTAAATGTATAACAGAATTGTAAATGCTGTGAGACTGTAGTAGACACTACAGATGTATTAACTACGTTCCAAACATCACAATACAATTTTTTTTAAAAATGTTCACTTTTCCCTCCACACAGAGATGATGAGCTTCACCAGACGCATACAACGGGGTATCATATCATAGGCGGATTATAATGAGGGCAACGAGGTAGCTTTCCTGACGCTCCGCTGCTGACGATACAGAATGGCAGCGCAGCTCCAGGGAAGCTCCCGTTGTCTCTGCTGTGACGTACCAGGGCGATGATGCCATCAGCTGGCGCCAGCATGTGCGTGCTGGCCACAAGTACAAGTGGAGCCTCGGGGACAGGAGTAGAGATTCGGGGGTACGGGAGCGAGGTGAGTATGTGTGTGTTTTGTTTTTTCTTTAAAACAGTGAAGGAAATAAGTATTTGATCCCTTGCTGTTTTTGTAAGTTTGCCCACAATTTTTAGGGTAGGTTAATTTTAACATTGAGAGATAGAAAATCCCCAAAAAAATGAAGACAATCACATTGTATAAATTAGATACATTTATTTGCATTTTGCAGCGAGAAATAATTATTTGATCCCCCCACAAACCATTATGAGTTCTGGCTCCTACAGACCATTTAGACACTCCTAATTTTTTCCTTTTTCTCCTCTTCCCTAATATTATTTAATATCCAAGGATACTTGTTTATATACAGTACAGGCCAAAAGTTTGGACACACCTTCTCATTTAAAGATTTTTCTGTATTTTCATGACTATGAAAATTGTACATTCACACTGAAGGCATCAAAACTATGAATTAACACATGTGGAATTATATACTTAACAAAAAAGTGTGAAACAACTGAAAATATGTCTTATATTCTAGGTTCTTCAAAGTGACCACCTTTTACTTTGATGACTGCTTTGCACACTCTTGGCATTCTCTTGATGAGCTTCAAGAGGTAGTCACGGGAAATGGTTTTCACTTCACAGGTGTGCCCTGTCAGGTTTAATAAGTGGGATTTCTTGCCTTATAAATGGAGTTGGGGCCATCAGTTGTGTTGTGCAGAAGTCAGGTGGATACACAGCTGATAGTCCTACTGAACAGACTGTTAGAATTTGTATTATGGCAAGAAAAAAGCAGCTAAGAAAAACAAGTGGTCATCATTACTTTAAGAAATGAAGGTCAGTCAGTCCGAAAAATTGGGCAAACTTTGAAAGTGTCCCCAAGTGCAGTTGCAAAAACCATCAAGCGCTACAAAGAAACTGGCTCACATGAGGATCGCCCCAGGAAAGGAAGACCAAGAGTCACCTCTGCTTCTGAGGATAAGTTTATCCGAGTCACCAGCCTCAGAAATCGCAGGTTAACAGCAGCTCAGATTTGCAGCGGCATGCTATTCCATCCGGTTTGCGTTTAGTTGGACCATCATTTATTTTTCAACAGGACAATGACCCCAAACACACCTCCAGGCTGTGTAAGGGCTATTTGACCAAGAAGGAGAGTGATGGGGTGCTACGCCAGATGACCTGGCCTCCACAGTCACCAGACCTGAACCCAATCGAGATGGTTTGGGGTGAGCTGGACCGCAGAGTGAAGGCAAAAGGGCCAACAAGTGCTAAGCATCTCTGGGAACTCCTTCAAGATTGTTGGAAGACCATTTCCGGTGACTACCTCTTGAAGCTCATCAAGAGAATGCCAAGAGTGTGCAAAGCAGTCATCAAAGCAAAAGGTGGCTACTTTGAAGAACCTAGAATATAAGACGTATTTTCAGTAGTTTCACACTTTTTTATTAAGTATATAATTCCACATGTGTTAATTCATAGTTTTGATGCCTTCAGTGTGAATGTACATTTTTCATAGTCATGAAAAGATTTTTCTGTATTTAAATGAGAAGGTGTATCCAAACTTTTGGTCTGTACTGTATATATATATATATATATATATATATATATATATATATATATATATATATATATATATATATATATATATATATATATATATATACACACATATGCACACACTATGTGGGGGCTTAAACTATTCTATAGGAGGATATGTGGCTGCGCATCTTGTATGTATAGTTATGTGGGGGCTCATACTGTATATTAGGGCCTATGTGAGGGCCCGTTCTGTATATAGGGAGTCATCCTATATATAGGAGGCTATATTGGGGTTTATACTGTATCTAGGGAGCTATGTGCTGGTTCATACTGTATCTAGGAAGCTGGTGCATCTCACAAAATTAGAATATCTTCAAAAAGTTAATTTCAGTTCTTCAATACAAAAAGTGAAACTTATTATATATTGTCATTACAAACAGTGATATATTTCAAGTGTTTATTTCTGTTAATGTTGATGATTATGGCTTACAGCCAATGAAAACGCAAAAGTCATCTCAGTAAATTAAATTAACAAAAAACACCTGCAAAGGCTTCCAAAGCGTTTAAAAAGGTCCCTTAGTCTGTTTCAGTAGGCTCCACAATCATGGGGAAGACTGCTGACTTGACAGATGTCCAGAAGGCAGATGTTAGTTCTTTTTCTAACAGGAGGATTCTATTTTGTTGGTCACATGACTTTCTGCCTATATAATCCAGCTCCGCCCTTCTGGACTTCAGTGTTACATTTACTCTTAAGCTAGCCAGGTGCCTTGTACCTAACTCTGTAGTTTGCTTGGTCTTTTGACCACTAGTACTTTTTGTTTGTCTTTTCTCTGCTACAATTTCTGCTAGGAGGTGTCCAACTATATCCCAGTCCTTAGTTCTTGTAGGGACCCCTCCTTTATATCTATAGGTCTGCGTTCAGACTAGCCGAGGACTTAGGCGGGTCTGTTCACAAGGAACAGGTTCCCCGCTGCATAGTAGGGAATCAGCTTAGTCCTATTGTAGGGACAGTATTCCTTTCTTTCCTTAGTGCTTGTAGCAGTTCATAACAGCAGACATTGACACACTAAACAAGGTTCCAGAGTTCCAATTTTCTTTTGGAAATCAAGGTCCCAGAGTCTGGAGGAAGAGTGGAGAGGCACACAATCCAAGCTACTTGAGGTCTAGTGTGAAGTTTCCACAATCAGGGATGGTTTGGGGAGCCATGTCATCTGCTGGTGTAGGTCCACTGTGTTTTATCAAGACCAAAGTCAGCGCAGCCATCTACCAGGAAATTTTAGAGCACTTCATGCTTCCCTCTGCCGACAAGCTTTTTGGAGATGGAAAGTTCATTCTCCAGCAGGACTTGGCACCTGTCCACACTGCCAAAAGTACCAATATCTGGTTTACAAAGAACAGTATCACTGTGCTTGATTGGCCAGCAAACTCGCCTGACCTTAACCCTATGGGGTATTGTCAAGAGGAAGATGAGAGACACCAGACCCAGCAATGCAGACGAGCTGAAGGCTGCTATCAAAGCAACCTGGGCTTCTATAACACCTCAGCAGTGCCACAGGCTGATCGCCTCCATGCCACACCGCATTGATGCAGTCATTGATGCAAAAGGAGCCCCGACCAAGTATTGAGCGCATTTATTTTACATACATTTCAGTAGGCCAACATCTCAGATTTTAAAAACATTTTTCAAGCTGTTGTTATAAAGTATTCTAATTTACTGAGATAATGACTTTTGTGTTTTCATTGGCTGTAAGCCGTAATCATCAACATTAACAGAAATAAACCCTTGAAATAGATCACTGTTTGTAATGGCTCTATATAATATGAGTTTCACTTTCTGTATTGAAGAACTGAAATAAATTAACTTGTTGATGATATTCTAATTTAGTGAGATGCACCTGTATATAGGGGGCTATGTGAAGGCTGGTACTCCATACAGGAGCCTATGTGAGGGTTTATACTGCACATAGGAGGAACCTATTTGGGGGCTCGTACTGTATATAGGAATCTGTGAGGCTCATAATGTATATAGGGATTTATGTGGGGCTCATACTGCATCTATGGGCTATGTGAGGGCTCATACTGTATTTAGTGGTGGTGTGTGCTCATACTGCATGTATGGGGTTGTGGGTGCTCATACTGTATATAGGGGGATGTCCACATATATTAATTATAATTAATATGTTAATATTAAAGGAAATGTTCACTCTCTGGCACTATAACCTCTAATATGGGCATACAGGTAAGTATAGATTAATATTTCTATACTTACCTGTATGCCTCATATTAGAGGTCTTGTTGCTGTGAAGTTTCTTTTTATTCATTCTATTTTCTGATGCCTTGCGGGCCCGGGGACGGGAAGAAATCTCCGCCTCCTGTGTGTATTATAATGTTTCCCTCCTCACCCATACGTCACAGTGCCCTGTGACGTGCAGTTGCGGTGGCCAAATCCCGCGCCTGCGTACTTCTTCCTCCCTTCTATGTTCATTGTCCAGAAGGGATCTTGTGCGCAGGCGAGTCACTCTGACTTCCTGGCGCCTGCGCACAAGATCCCTGCAGTACAATGAACATAAATGGGAGGAAGAAGTACGCAGGCGCGGGATTTGGCCACCGCAACTGCACGTCACAGGGCACTGTGACGTATGGGTGAGGAGGGAAACATTATAATACACACAGGAGGCGGGGAACTCCCAGGGCCCAGAGTCCGCAAGGCATCAGAAATAGAATGAATAAAAAGAAATTTCACAGCAACTAGACTTCTAATATGAGGCATACAGGCAAGTATAGATTTACATTTCTATCACCTCCCACCCCTGCTCTATTTTATACATAGCGCTGTATAATGAGATTTTTTCCTGTAGTTTTCCATGTACACATGTGCACCAGAGCATCTGTGTGTTAGTTCCATTACCCATCACATCATCTATCATATCACATGATACAATTGGTACCTGAGAGGGGGTGGGGGGGGGGCACACCTACTAAACTGCCTGGGTCCCTGCCTACTCTTCCCCTGCATCATACACACACCGGGCACAAGCATCACACAGACATGATATTATATGTGAGTTTATGCAGATTCTATATACATGACAGACATGGTAACTGCACACATACACATTCTACATGTACGTACACATTATTCATACACATGACATATATACTCACTTCATCTCCATCATGTCTCCAGTGGCAGTGGTGGAGGCCTGGTGTTGGCAATCAGCAGCAGAGGATGGGCTGCACACAGGAGAGTTGTCAGTCTTGCACTCACTGTCCCTACTAAATCCCCTTCCCCTCCCCCCTAGTCCCGACAGCGGAGATGCCGGTGATATTACACAGGAGCTCCCATCTCCTCCTGTAATAACAGCAGCCACAGATGGATGGCTGCAGGTCTCCCCTCTCCTCAGGGCCACAGCTTGTACTCCAGTGCCTCCACAGGCTTGGTCCTGTCCCCTCACCTCTTTAGGATGTGCAGTCACTCTGCACAGTAGGATTCCTCTGCTGGATCTGATGCGGAGGAGGAGCTACAAGGGGTCACACAGCAGCACCGCACAGGGCAGATCCGGGGCAGAGCACTTATGGCTTGAGCCCTGGATCCAAGTTCCAAGCGACACCCCTGGTTTCAAAGATTGTGCTGATGTAAAGTAGACATGTGGAATAAAAATTACAATTTTGACAATTGCTAAATTTTTGACAAATTTTAGATTATTTTACAAATAAACACAAGTGATATTGAAGAAATTTTACCACAATCATGAAGTACAATTTGTCACGAAAAAACACTCTCAGAATCAGGGGGATCCGTTGAAGCGTTCCAAAGTAATTACCTCATAAAGTGACAGTGGTCAGAATTGTAAAAATTGGCCTGGTCATTAACACGCAAAAAGGCTGGGGGTTAAAGAAGGTAGCTGTAGTTTATATTGGGAAAACCTGGAGACAGGTTCTCTTTAACCCCTTAAGGACCGAGCCACTTTGTAAGTTAATGACCAGGCCTCATTTTTACAATTCTGACCACTGTCACTTTATGAAGTAATTACTCTGGAATGCTTCAATGGATTCCCCTGATTCTGAGACTGTTTTTCATGACATATTGTACTTCATGATTGTGGAAAAATTTCTTTGATATCACTTGCGTTTATTTGTGAAAAAAAAAAGGAAATTTAGCGAAAATGTTTAAAATTTCACAATTTTCAAACTTTGAATCCTTATGCCCTTAAATCAGAGAGATATGTTACACAAAATAATTA
Source organism: Phyllobates terribilis (assembly GCF_046119375.1). Lineage (NCBI taxonomy): Eukaryota > Metazoa > Chordata > Amphibia > Anura > Dendrobatidae > Phyllobates > Phyllobates terribilis. The sequence continues at coordinate 660,811,088 of NW_027362761.1, forward strand.
ATAAATAACATTTCCCACATGTCTACTTTACATCAGCACAATTTTGGAACCAAAATTTTTTTTTGTTAGGAAGTTATAAGGGTTAAAAGTTGACCAGCGATTTCTCAAAATTTACAAAACCATTTTTTTAGGGACCACATCACATTTGAAGTGACTTTGAGGGGTCTTTATGACAGAAAATACCCAAAAGTGACACCATTCTAAAAACTGCACCCCTCAAGGTGCTCAAAACCACATTCAAGAACTTTATTAACCCTTCAGGTGCTTCACAGGAATTTTTGGAATGAGACAGAAAACAATGAACATTTAACCTTTTTTCACAAAAATTTTACTTTAGACCCAATTTTTTTTTATTTTTTGCTAAGGTAACAGGAAAAAATGGACCCCTAAATTTGTTGAGCACGCCGATGCCCCATAGGTGGGGGAAAGCCACTTTTTGGGCGCACGGCAGGGCTCGGAAGGAGCGCCATTTGACTTTTTGAATATAAAATTTGCGTTTGGGAAACCCCTAAACAGTGGAAACCCCCCACAAGTGACACCACTTTGGAAACTAGACCCCTCAGGGAACTTATCTAGATATGTGGTGAGCACTCAAACCCCAGGTGCTTCACAAAAGCAATTGTGAAACGTGCGGTGGATGAGTATAAGCACATGTAACCACATTTATTTATAATTGTTATACTTTGCTGTGGACTGTATTATTATTTTTCTATACCTACATTTATGATCTATTTCTAAGATCATACGCATTGAGTGACTTACAGAATTATTATATTCATATATAATTTTTTATATTCATATTGTTACTAATCTGTCACTCTGCATTTATATTCATGTATATTTACCATCAGGGCTTCCCACAGCACTCACCCACCTCTTTTTCTTTGTGTCTGTAATTTGGATTTTTTTTTAATAAACTTTATGTATTTTTAATTATTTGTTCAATAAAGATTATTAATTTTTAGACTTACTATTAGTCCTAGTACAATCTTTTTTTTTTTTGTTATTTTTATGCATCCTAGTTCAATTTGCTACAGTTATACCCTACCTGGGTTTACATATTGGTGATATGTAATTTACCATGCAAATAGACAGCTTGTCTGAAACGCTTTCTTAACCCCTTTACCCCCGAGGGTAAAATTTCTTCAATATTAATTGCGCTTATTTATGAAAAAAAATCTGAGATTTGGCGAAAATTTTTAAAATTTCGCAATTTTCGAACTGAATTTTCATGCCCTAAATCAGAGAGATATGTCACACAAAATAGTTAATAAATAACATTTCCCACATGTCTACTTCACATCAGCACAATTTTGGAAACAAATTTTTTTTTTTTTTGTTAGGAAGCTATAAGGGTTAAAAGTTGACCAGCGATTTCTCATTTTTCCAACAAAACCACATCACATTTGAAGGGGTCTATATGACAAAGAATACCCAAAAGTGACACCATTCTAAAAACTGCACCCTTAAGGTGCTCAAATCCACATTCAAGAACTTTATTAACCCTTCAGGTGCTTCACAGGAACTGAAGCAATGAGGAAGAAAAACAATTGACATTTAACTTTTTTTCATAAACTAAATTCAGACACAATTTTGGAAACTAGACCCCTCAAAGAACGTATCTAGATGTGTGGTGAGCACTTTGAACCCCCAGGTGCTTCACAGACATTTATAACGTAGAGACAAGAAAAAAAAACAAACAAAAAAAATACAAAAAACTTTTAGTCCCCATTTTTTTTTATTTTCACCAGGATAACAGAAGAAAATTTACCTTTTTTTTTCCTTGTGCAATTTCTCCTGAGTAGGCCAATACCCTACATGTAATTGGGAACTACTTTTGAGGCACATCGTAAAGGTCAGAAGGGAAGGAGCACCATATTATTGTGCAGATTTTACTGTTATGGTTTGAGGGTGCCATGACCTGCTGGGAGAGTCCCTGAGGTGCCAGAACAGCAGAACTCCCCACAAGTGACCCCATTTAACAAACTACACCTCTCAATGAACTCATCTAGGGGTGCAGTGATCATATAGACACCACGGATGTGTCACAGAATTTTATACCATTGGGCAGTGAAGAAAAAATAATTACATTTTTACTGTAAAAACACTAAATTACTTACCAGTAATGTGATTTTCCTGAGCCCATGACAGCACCACAACGAGAGAGGGGATCTGCCCTTCTGGGACAGGAAACCTACAGAATAAAAGGGCTGTGCCTCTCCACCACCTCAGTTGTTTACAGAGCATGGGAGAACACCACTTAATAGTTATATATCCCATGATTCTTCCTTCTACACACCACGTGAATCAAACACCACAAAGGAAAGGAGGGTGCACAATTTTCTGACTTCTATGGAAATTGGAAGCCATCTTCGGAAGATAAGGTAGCTCCGGAACCGGCCCATCTTCTAGGATCTGTATAAACAGAGGATTAACCGACAAAGCTTGAATGTCACTAACTTACCATGCTGAAGTCAGGGCCATCAGGATAATAGTCTTTAATGTGAAGACCCTGAATCCATGGGTTCAAGCGAAGGCTTGTTAGAGCCGTAAGCACTGGATTCACATCCCAGGGTGCCATCTTTGGACTGAAAATGGGCCTAGATCCAAAACTCACTTTCACATTCCTTGCTTATTCAATGCAGGCTGGACACTGTTCCAGTAGTCTACGGCTAAAAAGGTCCACTTGCAATTCTCTTCCTCTTTATATGAGGTGCTGTTAAAGATAAAAGGTGAGACTTCGCCATCTGAACTGATTAGACAGCGTCATTAGGGATCTTGGCAGAGTTCCTCCATAATGGTTTATGTAAGCTAAAGCTACTCTGTTGTATGACAAAACCTTTACATGGTGACCATGTATAGATGAATGGAGCTTTCTTATATACTGCCTAAAGCTTTTTTAGGTTAGAAGAATCGGATCTTTAGAGGCAGCCCCCGGGTGTGTACCCGTAACCATGCTACCACTGGAATGTAGGAGACTAGAGTTATTAACAGCAATGTCTTGTTTAGAGTGGTGGCCAGACTGCTTATTAATTTTGACATATAGCAGGACTCCTTATTCTACCTTGGGAGACCACAACTCTTACTCACTGCCCAGTAAGTTCTGCAGCACTCGATGGATCTGCCCATAATCCGGAAATAGTTGAGGTAAACTATTGTCAATGCCTCTTGCTTCGATATGAGAGTTGTCCTAACTACTATAATTCTCCATAAAGCCTTAAGGCTCATTAACATCTGAATGGAAGGACACAAACTGAAAGTCTTTAGTTAGACTGCTGGAAAGCAGAGCAGACGGTATGTGTCTTGGAGCTAATCAGAGACACAGGCCAGACTCCACCTGAGCTGAGTCTGCAATTATCAGTGGTTGCCCTGGACAAATATTGTTGTGTTTGATCAAGCTAGGTTAGGTGAGCTGTATATGAGTAGTCAGGGTATGTCCTCTTTAGTCAGCGCTCGGACAAGACCAGAAATAATATGTTTAGGACTTCTGTGCAACCTGTAAAAAGCAATAAAACTGCGCTTGATTGGACCAAACCCACAATGGCTGTATGAGCACTACGTGATGCCTCCTACCTTTAAGGGTGAAACCCTACAAGGTTTATTATTAACCTGCAAAACTAAGGAAGCGTTCTTATTGTCACCTGCCTCCAACCGGCATTTCACCGAGCCAGCTGAGCACCAGCCAGGAATACTGCCACCCTCTATTACAAAATAGAGGCTAGGATATTTTTCCCCCTGAATTCGGTAAGGTGCTATACCACACTATGAATGCACCATAAGGCACTATGATATGTTATGCTATGAGGAACTATGAAGAGCCATAAGGCGCTATGAAGTACTATGCCATGAGGCACTATGAGACGATATACGGCACGATAATGTGCTATGAGTCACTGTGATGTACTATGAGGCGCTATGCTATGAGGTACTAAGATGTGCTATGAGGTGCTATGCTATTATGTGCCATGAGACGCTATGAGGCAAGCCTGTTCCTCTCAATCTGGCCATGCCTGAGCAATACTGGGGTGGCCAACCCCAGGTAGGGGCGCCGCTCTCCTCCAATAGTGCGCCGATCCAGGCAGGGGCGCAGCTCAACAGGTGCTCCCATTGATGTGCAGAGCTGGTACAAAACGGTAGCCGGAAACATGTTAGAAAACATGGGTCTCTGCTACTTTTTTCACCAGTGTGCGTCTTAGGGCGCGATTTCCTGGATAGCGTCCTGCACCTGTGCAACCAGGATGCGCGGCTGCCAGTCCACCATAAGGTAATGGTGCGGCTGCTGCTCGTGCCCGTTCGACGGTATAGGCCCCCTTGGACCCACCTCGGCGCTTCCAGGTCCCTGGCGCTGGCCGCAGGAGAGACTGTGCCATGTTGGAAACCGACCAGCCCAGGTCTGGGAATAATCTTCTCTTCTTTCTTCTGCAGCCTTTTTAACAAGGTTCCCCCTCAAGGACAGGAAAACAACTGAGGTGGTGGAGAGGCGCAGCCCTTCTATTCTGTAGGTTTGCTGTCCTGGAAGGGCGTATCCCCTCTCTCGTTGTGGTGCTGTCATGGGTGATAGGAAAATTTTGTTTTAGCCCCAGATTTTACATTTTCAAATGGGGATAATGGATAAAAATGGCACCAAAATTTGTCCCACAATTTCTGCTGAATGTGGCAGTGCATCACATGTGGTTGTACAGTACTGCTTAGCCACACGGCGACACTCGGGAGGGACGGAGCACTATTTGCCTCCTGGAGCAGATTTTCCTAGAATAGTTTGCGGACTCCATATACAGAGACCCTAAATGCTAGACGAGCGGAATCCCCCCCTCAGGTGACCTAATTTTGGAAATTATACCCCTGCCAAACAAGTGGATGCTAAATGAGGTTTAGGCACACACTGGAGCTCAGAAGTGTGGGGGCATTAGAATTTAGGAGCGCAGAAATTGCTGAATTTCTTTTGGGGGTGAGAAGCCATTTCACTTTTCCAGAGCATTTGTGCTACGTGGAAACCCCCTATATTTCCACTGAAGGATGACAAACCTGAGTGTTTTTTTTTTCTGGACTCAGTTGAACCTTTTATTCACATTTATCCGGTGCTCTACGCTGAGCAATTACTTTGCGGTTTCCATCTAAATCTCCGAGTGAAGTAATTCAGATGAAACCCCGAAGGATCCATTCACTATAATGAGAAAGCAGAGTTACGCTGGACTCTGTCTGGCCTCTATTCAGCATTGTCCTTTTCAGAGGTGCACATAACTGTAACCAACCTCGCTTTTATGCACACCTAAAAAGATGGACATCGCCAGATCACAGGTCAGACGGCGTCCACAGTGCCTCCATTTGCCTCATTATAGGGAATCTTCCTCCGGGACAGTCTTGTAAGGCCTTGTTTTTTGCGGGATGAGTTAACATTTTTATTGGTACCATTTTCGGGCACATGACATTTTTTGATCACTTTCTATTCCGACTTTTGGGAAGGCAGAATTAACAAAAACTGGCAATTCAGGATTTTTTTTATGCCATGTGTGGTAAAGTTGATAAGGCAGCTTTATTCTTCGGTTCAGTACGATTACAGCGAATCCTCATTTATATTTTTTTTTTATGTTTTGGCGCTATTACACTGTAAAAACGTATATAGAAAAAAAATATTTTTGCATCGCTGTATTCTGAAAGCTACAACTTATTTTTTTGCTGACAGGGCAGCTTGTTTTTTGCGGGACAAGATGACATTTTCAACGGTACCAATTTTATTTATATTAGCTTTTTTATTGCATTTTATTCCACTTTTTTCCAGCGGTATGATGATAAAGCACTGTTTATCTCGTTTTTTGTTGTTTTATTTGCGACATTCACTGAAGGGGTTAACTAGTGTGACACTTTGATAGGTCGTGTCGTTCTGGATGTGTCGATACCAAATATGTGTACATGTGTACTTTTTTTCATTTTTTTAATTATTATTTTTTTTTTTTTTACATAAAAATGTGTATTTATTAGTGTAATATTATTATTTTTTTTTTAATTTTTAACTTGGTCTTTTTTTACTTTTGATAACAGGTATAATGCATTACAATGCACTAGACTGGAGTGCATCATACCTATAGTGAAAGCTCCTGAGACCATGCTGTGAATCTGGTCTCAGCAGCTTTCCTTAGTTTGGTGAACCCTGGTCACCATGGCAACGATTGGGCCCCGCGATTATGTCTCGGGGGCGCTGATCTGAAGGCAAAGGGAGCTTCCAGCCCCCTGCCTGCCTCCCGAATGCTGCGATCGCTAAAGGGTTAACAGCCAGGGGCGGTGCTGACACAGCTCCTGGATGTTTAGTGCAGGAGCTCAGCCACTGGCAGCGCTGACCTCTGGCACTGATCGGGCAGGAGACGCTGATATTTCAGCATCTCCTGCATTATTATGCAGAGATCGGTCAGTCAGATTGACGGACTAATCGCAGCGATCTGTGTGCGAAGACCACCAGCATGGGTCCCTGCACCGCGTCCCCTGCCGCTCAACTGTCACAGACAGCTGTCGGCACTTAACTGCACTGCGTGTTCACATAAAACCCGCAGCGTCCGGATGTTACAGCATAGTGGATGGACTTTCTAGAAATCCCATGTCCGCTATGTGTCTCCATGGACCTACAGATCACCCTCGGAAACTGACATGTGGTGTCTTTCCAGACCGCAGCATGTCCATTTCTCTTGTGGGTCCGCATGTAGACTTTCCCCATAGACCTAACCTCTATGAGGAAAGTCCGCAGGTGAATAAGATGAGCAGAAGACGCTGGCAGCTACTCCGGAGCATCGGGGCCGCAGGCTGATAGGCATCGTGGGCACATACCCTTACACTGTCTACATCTGGCTGTAAAGGGAGCTACACACAGCTGATCAATTTGAGTGCTGGTTGCTGGACCCCACTAAACTAATATTAGTATTTACTTGAGATGCTAATTTCATAAGTCCAGCATCCAGTTCAGTCCTTCGTGGCTTTTGCGCCACCAAATTTCCACCCGGCATCATGGGTGTGTCTGAAGTCACATGCGGCCAATGGGCCTAGCAAACTGCAGCGGTGCCCAGGATGCCAGGTAGAGAATTTCCAGCTCAAAAGGGCAGGGTAGTGGATCTTATTGCACATCTGCAGTAATTTGGTCTGGCCAATTAACAACTGACAGAGACAAATAGAACAGATAGCACAGTTGTAGTGGAGAGTGACATGAAGAAGAATGAGCATCACTGCACATAATACCTTGTTCTTTCTGCAAACATCCTCCAGAGTCGTCACCTATAAAAAACAACCCTTCATCAAAACTTATCTGATCATATTTTTCTAAATTTACTAAGAGATGTGATGTGATTGGATAATACAATGTGCTGCCATTGGGTTTCCACTTCTCTGACTGGAAGATTCCTTTGTTAGGAAGCATTTGTACAAAGCAGGTTGCTGAAAAAAAAAAAGAAACACCTATATGTTACACCAATTGCCGTGATCTGAACAATTATTGTGTAACAACTATAAAATGGTCACCTTCCAAACAACTAATCATATATAAAGGCTTGTGTACTGCGAAACCCACAGGCCGCATGCAGCTTACCATGTATGAGTGAACGCTATCCCCATCGATGCTGAATGTGTAAGCCATGTACACAGACATCTATGCATGTGGCTCATCCATACAGTAAGCAGCAGTTTCTCCAGTGCCGGCGCTGGCAACAGGCAGTCGTGTTACTGCAGGCAGGCGATTTGCAGAATTTTGGTGACATTCAGACTAGATGTGTCAAGCCTTGCTCAATTCACTTGTTTTGAGCAAGGCCGCGTACGTCTTGTTTGCACATGACTGCATGTATGCAAATCGCATATACTTGCAACCACGTGACCTCCTACTAGGTGTGAGTTTCAGTGACAACTGTTCATTGTGTAAATTACAGCAGAAAAAAAGCAGGATGACAATGATGTGTACCTAAGTGACATACCTCTTGACCTGATGGCTCTTCCATCTTCTTTGCAGCCATTCAAGTCATGTGGATATCCATTCTCATATCTCTTCCTTTTCTGAGCAGTGCCACCAGACTGTAAGTCATTAGTCCATGCGGACAAACTTGTGTTACATACACCATAGCTGAATGAATTTTCACATTCCATTCTAATAGAGCTTGGATCACACAAGATTTCTGGAGAAAAAAAAAAGACAAATGACTTTCTTTTCACACACATACACACCACTGACAAGCAATCACAGTGGAGGAGGTGCCCACAGCAACCAAGAACTAAAAGCAACTAACAGGTAAGCACCCTACAATGGTGGCTTAAAGGGGTTGGCTCACTCCAAACAATGGTGGCACACTGCTAGGTTGCAATTGTTGGCGTTTTGACTGCTGTGACTCTCAGAAATCTCTAAGTGAACTGCCAGTGGCACTAGGAAAGCGTTCTTCTTTGGTTAGTATTGTCAGCTCTACTCAATTACGGAAGTCAAGCAGACATTGGAACATAGCATTTCTCTAGCACTGCTTCTACCTGGAAACAACCAAAAAAATCCAAAAAAGAATGAACATATAAACAGCAATGTCAAAAACGACTTGCTGTGCATTCTCCATCTTCTGTACCTTTTACCTGCTTCAAGTTTCTAAAGCCACAAAGAGGTTATGACAAGTGACTGGACCATTCTTCTGTCGGCTTCCACTTGGAGGACTCTCACTAATAATACATATAATTAAAAAAGGCCCCACAAAAGATATCAGTAAAGATGTTCCAGGAAAACATCCATGCGTTTATCTGAAGTGTCTTTTGCAGGATAAACTCAGAGGATTTGCTGACTTCTAATGGACACCATGCGCACATTCCCTTAACCCCTTTCTTACGTGTGACCTAACAGTACGTCATGGTGACCTGGGCCGATTGGACCAATAACGTACTATTAGATCAAGGTCTTTAATGCAGCCCACTACACAGGTCGTCAAACGAGACTGTGTAGTGGGGGTACAACAAGTATATGATGGGGGAAAGTTGATCTCTCTGATCATGTCCTCTGGCCGTACAGTGCTTTGAGAAAGGCCAAGGTGTGGTACAAGAAGTTGGGGGTGCACCTTGTACACATGGCAATGCACAAAGCTTTCCTTCTGTCACAATGTGCAGGCCAGACTTGTACGCCATATCTTCACTTCCAGGAAACCGTTATCAAGACCCTGATATTTGGCAGTGGTGACGGAGCGGGACCTAGTACTTCCGTAACTGAAGGACCTTGAAATGTACCAGGCCAGCATTTCCCGGGGCAGATCCCTCAAGTCGCAAAAAAAGGTAAGTCACAATAGAGGTGCCGAGTATTATAAAAGGGGAATAGGCAAGGACACCACTTATCAATGTGACACCTGCCCCGACAAACCTGGCCTGTGTATGAAAGACTGCTTCAAAAGGTACCATACTTCCATGGACTATTGAATTAATTTCTGACGCATGACAACCTGACGAACACTACACAGCTGACGTAGTGTTTGTCAGGTTGTCATACGTCAGTTGTGTAGTGTTAGTCAGGTTGTCCTACTCAACTGACGTATGACACTACATTATAAACTTCACAAATCAGGTATCAGTTCCAATAACGGGACACTTGTTGGGCATTTCACTGTTTAGGCACATCAGGGGCTCTGAGAACGTGACATGAAGCCCGCAGACCATTCCATCAAAGTCTGAATTCCAAAGCGTCAAGCCTTCCCTTCCGGGCCCTGACATGCACCAAAACAGTAGTTTTCTCCAGCACATGGGGTATCAGCGTACTTAGGAGAAACTGGACAACAGATTTTGAGGTCCACTTTCCCCTGTTACCCTTGTGAAAATATTTTTTTTATACATTTTTGTGGAAAAAATGTTTTTGTTTTTTTATTTTCACAAGTCAACATTATAATTTTCTGTGAGGCACCTGGGGGTTCAAAGTGTTCACCACACATCTAAAGTTCCTTAAGGGGTCTAGTTTACAAAATAAGGTAACTTGTGGGGGGTTTCCACTGTTTAGGCACATCAGAGGCTCTCCAAATGCGACATGGGGTCCGCTGTCAATTCCAGCGAGTTTTGCATTGAAAAAGTCAATTGGCGCTCCTTCCCTTCCGAGCAGAGCCCTGGCTTTCCCCTACATATGAGGTATTGGCGTACTCAGGAGAATTTGCACAACAACTTTTGGGGTCCAATTTCTCCTGGTACCTTGGTGAAAATAAAAAAAAATTGGGGTCTAAAATAAAATTTTAGTGAAAAAAAGTTATATGTTCATTTTTACCTTTCACGTTCTATTAATTCCTGTGAAGCACCTGAAGGGTTAAAAAACTTCTTGAATGTGGTTTTGAGCACCTTGAGGGGTGCAGTTTTTAGACTGGTGTCACTTTTGGGTATTTAGGTCATAAAGGCCCCTCAATGGTATTGTAAATTTTGTTGTAAAAATTAGAAATTGCGGGTCAACTTTTAACCCTTACAGCTCCCTAAACCGAAAAAATTTGGGTTCCAAAATTGGGCTGATAATAAATAACCCATGTCTACTTTACAAGTACTTTGTGTGACATATCTCTTCGATTTAAGGGAATGGAAATTCAATGTTTGAAAATTGCAAGATTTAAGCCAAATTTCCGTTTTTTTCACAAATAAACGCAAGTGATAACGAAGAAATTTTTCCACAATCATGAAGTACAATATGTCACGAAAAAACAATCTCAGAATCAGGGGGATCCGTTGAAGCGTTCCAGAGTAATTACCTCATAAAGTGACAGTGGTCAGAATTGTAAAAATTGGCCTGGTCATTAACGTGCAAACCACCCTCGGGGGTAAAGGGGTTAAAATAATTTTCCAATTTCACAATTAAAAACCCAGGCGCAGTAAGCTTTATGAAAAGCTTTTTTCACCATTCCCATGTCCAGTGCAGAGTCTCTGCCGCTGCTCCCAGTGTCTGTTATTGTATGCAGAGCTGACATCACGTCAACAGCGCTGCAGCCAGTCAAAGAGCTAAGAGGCTCTGATCGGTTTGTGTAGTCTGCTTGGGCAGAGCCGCTGAGATCAGTTACTGACTGCAAAGCTGTGGACGCTGTCAGTGCTGCAAACATTAACAGACACTGGGAGGAGCAGCAGAGAATCGGAGCTGGATGTCAGGAGGATGAATAAGGCCGAACAACAAACATTGGTAATGTATTCTAGGGAAATGGTACTGGTCTGAAGTGCGCCAACCATGCTGCTTCACTTCAGGGCACTAAAAATCCAGCCGGTCACATGACTTTGTTGTGTCATGGGTCGGCTGCAGCCAAACTGCTCAGATGCAACAGACAAGGCTGTGGGCTATCAGCATTGGCTATAGCAATCATATCACAACACTTCCAATTGGAAGAAGAGAGAGAGAGAATTTGTTTTCACATCCAGAGTTCGGGTCCCATTATTTTCAATGGGGTTCGGTTTCTGGATGAAGCTCGGGAGCTTTTGAAACAAGATTGGGTGGGTGGGGGGGGTGGGGTTCAGAATCCGAACTTCTACTGGTCTGCTCATCCCTAAACAACACCTTTATTACCAGACTTCACTATACAAACAGTATACAGTATTAACTAGCTCTTGCGATTAAATTGGATGAATGCAATCCGATAAAAAAAAGTATTGCATTAGGTCCAATGTTAATCAATGATTCTCTGCGGATATGCAGTTTTAGCTCCAATAGGATTGAGATCAAGCAGAAAATAAAGAACAGCATGCTGTCATTGCATGCGGAATTAGTATCACACACACCCTTATAAGTCTATGGGTGTATGTGAACCATCGCACTGCACTCGGATGTCACCGCCGGCAACAGAAAAGATGGAGAAATTACATTCTCTGTCTCCTCCGCACCTGTGCTGCGATTCTGTCATGCGAGACACGGAAAACAGAGCACTGACACTCGGATCACGCGTGCTGCGATTCTGTCATGAGAGACACGGAGCACAGAGCACTGACACTCTGATCACGCGTACTGCAATTCTGTCATGCGAGACACAGAGCAGAGACACTCGGATCACGCGTGCTGCGATTCTGTCATGCGAGACACGGAGCACAGACACTCGGATCACGCGTGCTGCGATTCTGTCATGCGAGACACGGAGCACAGACACTCGGATCACGCGTGCTGCGATTCTGTCATGCGAGACACGGAGCACAGACACTCGGATCACGCGCGCTGCGATTCTGTCATGCGAGACACAGAGCAGAGACACTCGGATCACGCGTGCTGCGATTCTGTCATGCGAGACACAGAGCAGAGACACTCGGATCACGCGTGCTGCGATTCTGTCATGCGAGACACGGAGCACAGACACTCGGATCACGCGTGCTGCGATTCTGTCATGCGAGACACGGAGCACAGACACTCGGATCACGCGCGCTGCGATTCTGTCATGCGAGACACGGAGCACAGACACTCGGATCACGCGCGCTGCGATTCTGTCATGCGAGACACGGAGCACAGACACTCGGATCACGCGTGCTGCGATTCTGTCATGCGAGACACGGAGCACAGACACTCGGATCACGCGTGCTGCGATTCTGTCATGCGAGACACAGAACAGAGACACTCGGATCACGCGTGCTGCGATTCTGTCATGCGAGACACAGAACAGAGACACTCGGATCACGCGTGCTGCGATTCTGTCATGCGAGACACAGAACAGAGACACTCGGATCACGCGTGCTGCGATTCTGTCATGCGAGACACGGAGCACAGACACTCGGATCACGCGTGCTGCGATTCTGTCATGCGAGGCACAGAACAGAAACACTCGGATCACGCGTGCTGCGATTCTGTCATGCGAGACACGGAGCACAGACACTCGGATCACGCGTGCTGCGATTCTGTCATGCGAGACAGAGCAGAGACACTCGGATCACGCGTGCTGCGATTCTGTCATGCGAGACACGGAGCACAGACACTCGGATCACGCGTGCTGCGATTCTGTCATGCGAGACACGGAGCAGAGACACTCGGATCACGCGTGCTGCGATTCTGTCATGCGAGACACAGAGCACTGACACTCGGATCACGCGTGCTGCGATTCTGTCATGGAGACTCGGAGCACAGACACTCGGATCACGCGTGCTGTGATTCTGTCATGCAAGACACAGAGCAGAGACACTCGGATCACGCGTGCTGCAATTCTGTCATGCGAGACACGGAGCACTGACATTCGGATCACGCGTGCTGCGATTCTGTCATGCGAGACACGGAGCACAGAGGACTGACACTCGGATCACGCGTGCTTCGATTCTGTCATGCGAAACACGGAGCACAGAGGACTGACACTCGGATCACGCGTGCTGCGATTCTGTCATGCGAGACTCGGAGCACAGAGCACAGACACTCAGATCACGCGTGCTGCGATTCTGTCATGCAAGACACAGAGCAGACACTCGGATCACGAGTGCAGCGATTCTGTCATGCGAAACACGGAGCACTGACACTCAGATCACGCGTGCTGCGATTCTGTCATGCGAGACACGGAGCACAGAGCACTGACACTCGGATCACGCGTGCTGCGATTCTGTCATGCGAGACTCGGAGCACAGAGCACTCACACTCGGATCACGCGTGCTGCGATTCTGTCATGCGAGACACGGAAAACAGAGCACTGACACTCGGATCACGCGTACTGCGATTCTGTCATGCGAGACACAGAGCAGAGACACTCGGATCACGCGTGCTGCGATTCTGTCATGCGAGACTTGGAGCACAGAGCACAGACACTCGGATCACGAGTGCTGCGATTCTGTCATGCGAGACACAGAGCAGAGACACTCGGATCACGCGTGCTGCGATTCTGTCATGCAAGACACAGAGCAGACACTCGGATCACGAGTGCAGCGATTCTGTCATGCGAAACACGGAGCACTGACACTCAGATCACGCGTGCTGCGATTCTGTCATGCGAGACACGGAGCACAGAGCACTGACACTCGGATCACGCGTGCTGCGATTCTGTCATGCGAGACTCGGAGCACAGAGCACTCACACTCGGATCACGCGTGCTGCGATTCTGTCATGCGAGACACGGAAAACAGAGCACTGACACTCGGATCACGCGTGCTGCGATTCTGTCATGAGAGACACGGAGCACAGAGCACTGACACTCTGATCACGCGTACTGCGATTCTGTCATGCGAGACACAGAGCAGAGACACTCGGATCACGCGTGCTGCGATTCTGTCATGCGAGACTTGGAGCACAGACACTCGGATCACGAGTGCTGCGATTCTGTCATGCGAGACACAGAGCAGAGACACTCGGATCACGCGTGCTGCGATTCTGTCATGCAAGACACAGAGCAGAGACACTCGGATGACGCGCGCTGCGATTCTGTCATGCGAGACACGGAGCACTGACATTCGGATCACGAGTGCAGCGATTCTGTCATGCAAGACAGAGCACAGACACTCGGATCACGCGTGCAGCGATTCTGTCATGCGAGACACGGAGCACAGACACACGGATCACGCGTGCAGCTATTCTGTCATGCGAGACACGGAGCACTGACATTCGGATCACGCGCGCTGCGATTCTGTCAAGCAAGACACAGAGCACAGACACTCGGATCACGCGTGCAGCGATTCTGTCATGAGAGACTCGGAGCACAGAGCATAGACACTCAGATCACGCGTGCTGCGATTCTGTCATGCGAGACACAGAGCAGAGACACTCGGATCACGCGTGCTGCGATTCTGTCATGCGAGACACGGAGCACAGACACTCGGATCACGCGTGCTGCGATTCTGTCATGCGAGACACAGAGCACTGACACTCGGATCACGCGCGCTGCGATTCTGTCATGCGAGACACGGAGCACAGAGCACTGACACTCGGATCACGCGTGCTGCGATTCTGTAATGCGAGACACGGAGCAGAGACACTCGGATCACGAGTGCTGCGATTCTGTCATGAGAGACTCGGATCACGCGTGCTGCGATTCTGTCATGCGAGACACGGAGCACAGACACTCGGATCACGCGTGCTGCGATTCTGTCATGCGAGACACGGAGCACAGAGCACTGACACTCGGATCACGCGTGCTGCGATTCTGTCATGCGAGACACGGAGCACAGACACTCGGATCACGCGTGCTGCGATTCTGTCATGCGAGACACGGAGCACAGAGCACTGACACTCGGATCACGCGTGCTGCGATTCTGTCATGCGAGACACGGAGCACAGAGCACTGACACTCGGATCACGCGTGCTGCGATTCTGTCATGCGAGACACGGAGCACAGACACTCGGATCACGCGTGCTGCGATTCTGTCATGCGAGACTCGGAGCACAGAGCACTGACACTGGGATCACGCGTGCTGCGATTCTGTCATGCGAGACACGGAGCACAGAGCACTGACACTCGGATCACGCGTGCTGCGATTCTGTCATGCGAGACACAGAGCACTGACACTCGGATCACGAGTGCTGCGATTCTGTAATGCGAGACACGGAGCAGAGACACTCGGATCACGAGTGCTGCGATTCTGTCATGCGAGACTCGGAGCACACAGCACAGACACTCGGATCACGCGTGCTGCGATTCTGTCATGCGAGACACTGAGCACAGACACTCGGATCACGCGTGCTGCGATTCTGTCATGCGAGACACGGAGCACAGAGCACTGACACTCGGATCACGCGTGCTGCGATTCTGTCATGCGAGACACGGAGCACAGACACTCGGATCACGCGTGCTGCGATTCTGTCATGCGAGACACGGAGCACAGAGCACTGACACTCGGATCACGCGTGCTGCGATTCTGTCATGCGAGACACGGAGCACAGAGCACTGACACTCGGATCACGCGTGCTGCGATTCTGTCATGCGAGACACGGAGCACAGACACTCGGATCACGCGTGCTGCGATTCTGTCATGCGAGACACGGAGCACAGAGCACTGACACTCGGATCACGCGTGCTGCGATTCTGTCATGCGAGACACGGAGCACAGAGCACTGACACTCGGATCACGCGTGCTGCGATTCTGTCATGCGAGACACGGAGCACAGAGCACTGACACTCGGATCACGCGTGCTGCGATTCTGTCATGCGAGACACGGAGCACAGAGCACTGACACTCGGATCACGCGTGCTGCGATTCTGTCATGCGAGACTCGGAGCACAGAGCACTGACACTCGGATCACGCGTGCTGCGATTCTGTCATGCGAGACACGGAGCAGAGACACTCGGATCACGAGTGCTGCGATTCTGTCATGCGAGACACAGAGCACAGAGCACTGACACTCGGATCACGCGTGCTGCGATTCTGTCATGCGAGACACGGAGCACAGAGCACTGACACTCGGATCACGCGTGCTGCGATTCTGTCATGCGAGACTCGGAGCACAGAGCACTGACACTCGGATCACGCGCGCTGCGATTCTGTCATGCGAGACACAGAGCACAGACACTCGGATCACGCGTGCTGCGATTCTGTCATGCGAGACACGGAGCACAGAGCACTGACACTCGGATCACGCGTGCTGCGATTCTGTCATGCGAGACACGGAGCACAGAGCACTGACACTCGGATCACGCGTGCTGCGATTCTGTCATGCGAGACTCGGAGCACAGAGCACTGACACTCGGATCACGCGTGCTGCGATTCTGTCATGCGAGACACAGAGCACAGACACTCGGATCACGCGTGCTGCGATTCTGTCATGCGAGACACGGAGCACAGACACTCGGATCACGCGCGCTGCGATTCTGTCATGCGAGACACAGAGCACAGACACTCGGATCACGCGTGCTGCAGAGCAGGAGCCGAGGGTCATTAGCATATCACATCCAATGCTGTAGCTCATGTGACTCTGGCCTAAACCTGATAAAAGGAGTCCAGCTGAGGAAACAGCTGATGAGTCCCTATAGTCTTCCCTCAAGCAGATGGACAACTTGTACTGAGCAGTGTAAGCTCTCAGCAGGGAGGAGGGACGCCACTGATTACCCAGCCGCTGTGCTGTGTGGTGACAGATGTAGTAGGACACTCATGACAGCTAATGGGCGCCATCAGAATGAGCTGATGTGCCCAGATCACTGCTCCACCAAGAGGCCATGGCCACACCTATGAGCCATCCGGAGGGGGGACGCTTCCCAACTCCTCTTTCCTCCCCAGCAGGTCGTGTCCCCCTCACCTCGCCAAGGAGCCACACACGCAGCACGGCATAGTACAATGGTCTTCTCCTTACTGCTGGAGAGACACGAACTTCCTGTTCCTCAGCAGTGTAAAGCGGGCTTTCTGCTCATTGGTCCCCTTGCAGCTTGCCTTAGTCACATGACCTCTCACTGTTTCCTAACTGGTGTGCAGAACAGTGCCAATCCGGCCGTTCAATGCTAGAAGTTTGTCCCTTCCATTGCTCCGTATCCCGGAAGTGGAGCAAGGAGCTGTTGCCGCTGGGTTCTGCCGCTGTGTCCTGGAGATTACTGCTCTGAGCAGCGGCGGTGACGGCAGAGCCATGAAGGTCAGCTCGTCGGGCTTGGCTTGCTGCTGCCTTGTCATTCAGGTGCTCGGCCTGGCCCTCTTCCTGCGCGGCTTCTTCCCTGTCCCTGTCCGGTCCCAGACCAGGGAAAGCAGCATGTCTGAGATCGCCGCCGAGCCTCGGGCAGGTAACTCCTCCCTCCAGACACAGCCATCTACTTGTATCCTCCATCCTCCTCCTGTATATTCCTGAGGTTTAACCCTTTCACCACAGGCCACTTTCTGTTTGTGCTTTCATTCCCCTCCCTCCCCATCCTCCAAGACCCAGATCTTTTCCCCCCACATAGCTGTAGGAGGGCTTGTTTTCAGCAGAACTAGTGGTTTTGAATAGCACCATGCAATGTAATGAATGATGGGAAAATCCTCAAGTGCAGTGAAATAGTTAAGAACCTTGGTTTAGGCAGCATAAATCAGCTGGCAGTTCATACTTTAGTTAAAGGGGAGATCTGTCATTGGATTCCTGCTGCTCATACCAAAGGCATCATGAATCCGAGCCTGCCCGTTGATTGCAGCCAGGTTTATTTTACTCTAAAACCCTATGGCGTGTCGGAGAAAACCTACTTTGAAAAAAGAGAGTCAGTGACTGTGCATTGTTCATGCTAGTCTTGTTGAGGGGGCATGCCAGAGTCAGACGCTCCTGATCCATAAAGGGGTGCAGCCATCTTCATTAATCAAGAGTGACTGACTGGTGACGTGCACCTTTGTGTGCTATGCCAGAAATCATACTCCAGTGAGGGACTGGAGTGAGATATCTGGTATAGGGAACGCTACAGCTCATTATCAATTAGACCAGCTGTGGCATCCAGCGCACCCCTGTCCTGCCCCAGCTCTCCCATTTTAGTGTAGTTGGGAGAAACTGGTGTGAAAATGCCTAAAATAGCTCCAAAATTTAGCGACTTTTACGCCAGAATGAAAGCTTTAATGAATCTGGCTGTCTTTGTCTCTGCTTCTTTTCTCCCTGGTCCTTGTGACGGACAGGTCTCTCCCTATGTGCACACATAGCAAGAAACCTGTCAAACAACTGGAGTAGGTTGGGAAGAAGCCGGCCAGGGACCACATCATACTGCATTGTCTCCAGCTGACTTCTAACAGTAGTATAACTCTGAAATGTTTGTTTTTCGATTAAAACAAACTTAGCTGCAATCACACATCCTGGGTCTGATTCATGCTGCCCGAAATGTTCCCTAGGAATACAAAAAACCCCAAAACCTTAATGAGGTTGTCGACTACTATACATAATGCCCGCATCAATTTATAGAGTGGAAAGAAGTGTTTTTGTAATCACCTTGTGTTGTCATTCTATCGCTGACCGCTCACAGGTATCACGTGAACTCCGTGACTCAGTGACGCGCTCTCCCCTGATTGATGGGCTGTGGGCCGGGTTTCACCGCATGTCACAGCCCAGTATCCACTGCATGCTTTTCCTCTCCTGCATTTGTTGGGAAAGTGCACAATGGATGCTGGGCTATGATGTGCGGGGACGTGCCCACAGCCCATAAATCAGGGGGGAGCGTGTCACTGAGTCACCCCCGGCTGCAGCCGGGACTTGACGTGAAATCAGCGGATGCCTGGGGAACTTCCCTAACGGAGAATAGCAGGTAGGGCAGTAAGCAATCACAGTCTCTACCATCCTTTTCCATGACCTTTTTAAGCATGACCTTCAGGGTCTTATTGAACCTCTCCACCAGGCCGTCCATCTGTAGATGGTACACTGATGTTTTTAGTTGTGTAATCTGGAGAGCCTTACACAACTCTCTCATCACCTTCGACATGAAAGGAGTTCCTTGGTCTCTCAGGATCTCCTTTGGGAGGCCCGTCCGGGCGAAGATATGTACCAGCTCTTGGGCTATACTCCTGGCAAAGGAGTTTCTGAATGGTACTGCCTCGGAATACCGTGCTGCATAGTCCAACACCATTAGGATGTATTGGTGACCCCTGGCGGACTTAACTAAGGGCCCTACCTTGTCCATAGCACTGCGGTCAAACGGAACTTCTATAATGGGCAATGGGACCAGGGGACTCTGGAAGTGGGACACGGGAGCAGTTAGTTGGCATGTAGGACAGGACCAAAAATAATTGACCACCTCCCGGTGACACCCAGGCCAGTAAAACCTTTGAAGGACCCGCTCTTGGGTTTTGTCTATGCCCAGATGCCCCCCCAAGATAGGGTCCTGGTACCAAGAGCTATTCTAGCACTTCCCCCTCTCTGTTTAGTGACCCGATAAAGCCAATCCTCATTGACTGAAAAATAAGGAAATGGTGTCCGCTCCTGCTCCTGGGCAACCCCATTTATTACTGCCACATTGTCCCATGCCACTTTCAAAGTAAGATCCTGCATTTGTACAGTACCAAAATCCCCCCCCAGAAACCCCAAGTTCAGGATTCTAATTTTCATGGGTCCCTGTCTCGTGCTCTTCACCAGCAAGGACACACATGGGGATTCTTCGTGGGCCAACCGGCTCTGGTCTGAGCAAGTGGGTACCCACGCCTTTCCCCACAAGTCCCAGAACAGCCGGAAGTCCCGCCCAATTATAATTGGGTGTAATAAGTCTCTGACTACCCCGACCTCATGGAACTCGGTACCACGGCTCATTTTTATAGTCACTTGGGCGACAGGGTAGTCCTTGGCATCTCCGTTGATGCAGCGCACGCTCACGTGTTTACCAGGGATCAACTGGTGGGGAAGTGTGGCCCTTACCAGAGTCACCAAACTCCTGGAGTCCAAAAGTCCCGACACCAGTACCCCATTTATGGTCAGTGGGCATGACTGTGGCCCCTCACCTGGCTGATAGTCCACACTGCAGGCAGGGTATGCGTAGTATGAACAGCGCCTCCCAACGCTGCAATCCATATGCTCAGAGGTCATAGGACAATGGGCTGCTACGTGTCCAGGCCCGCGGCACCTCCTGCAGATCAAGTCTTTCCCAGCGCCTTTCTACAGACCCTCAGGGACCCGTTGGGACCTCTGACTCCCCCCAGTGGCTCCAACACCCCTCTTTTGGGACTCGAGCTCCTTCTGAGTTCCCCAGTATGGGTATGCAGCACCACCCGGCTTCCTTAGGGACCTCTCGACCACCTTGTATCTTTCTACGAGGCCGACCAAGTCATCCGCATTTCGGGGGTCTCCCTGGGCAACCCAGGTCTGCACCTGCCTAGGGAGGACGTGAACAAATCTGTCCCTCACAATCCGTTCTACCATCTGGGCTGGGGTGGAGTACTCTGGCTGCAACCATTTCTGCACAAGATGGAGGAGATCGAACATTTGCGAACAAGGGAGTTTATCACCGCAATAT
Source organism: Phyllobates terribilis (assembly GCF_046119375.1). Lineage (NCBI taxonomy): Eukaryota > Metazoa > Chordata > Amphibia > Anura > Dendrobatidae > Phyllobates > Phyllobates terribilis. The sequence goes on from NW_027362761.1 coordinate 660,831,845, forward strand.
GCCCAGTGGTCGACCCTTTAGGCTCTGACTGACAGTCACTCCGGCACATGCCAGTATCTCATTTTTAAGTTTAGTATACTCCTGGGCATCCTGCAAGGCCAGGTCCTAATAATCCTTTTGGGGCTCAACAGTCAGATAGGGGGCCAGCAGCTTCGTCCACTACTCCGGCGGTAGCTTCTCCCGCTCTGCCACCCGCTCAAACACAGTCAAAAATGCCTCCACATCATCGCCCGGGGTCATTTTTTGCATGGCTCGCCTTAAAGCTTTATGGACGCTCGAGGCATCACCTGGAGTTGGGGGAGAGGCTGTCTGCCTTCCCCGAACCGCCTCAGCGAGCAATTCCATCTGCTACTGCTGTTGTCTGAGCTGGTCCTGTTGGTGGATCTGCTGTAATAGTAGCTTGCTTGTCTCCTGCTGAGCTAGCACAAGATGGTTGACCAGGTCCTCCATACTGTCGGTCTTCGTTTCCTGGCTTAACCCAGGACATACGGTTTGTCCTCAGCTGTTAAACGTTCCTCCTGGGGATCTTGCCTGCACTTCTACCGCCACCTGTGGTAGATCGCTCACTCAGCTGCACACGGAGGTAGACACTGGTACGCTGTCTCTTTAAAACTTCTGGTTGGTTTATTAAAAAATGCAGCATAAACCAACACTGAGTCCGAAAAAGAAAACACAGCCTGCTGGGCAAACAGGAAAAACAGAAGAAAATGGCAACACAAAAGCAAAGTCTTTGAGGAGGCAGGGATCCGCCTGCTCAGAGTGCGGATACTCTGTGTGGTTCAGGATAGCTCCACATAAACAGATCTGGAGTAACTCACTCCAGACTTAATGAGCACTGAATGCCTCAGCTGGCCAAGTATTTAAACCTCCCTCCCCCAGACCACACCCTGGGGAGGAGATATGGAGAATAACCTCCCATCCCACCCACTCTATGGTTGTTCCCATAAAAACACGCCCTTTGGAAATGGAGACTTAACTCCTCCCTGAAAAATCTGTAACCCAGCACCACCTTATGATTAGACCTACACCTGTGCCAAGATCCCTAATAAATGAGTCAAAAAGAAAAAGCAAAGGGTAGAATAGGCACCAAGCATAGTAAATAATCAAATATAGAGGCAGTGTATTGAAAACATAGTAGAAATTTTATTATAGAAAAGACATACAGCACCACTTAGTTAAAGATACAGTTAAAAAACATACAAGACAAGAAAAAGAGGCATGGAGAAAAATAGCCCCCTAGAGAATTCTAACAAGTGAATCCAATAAATATGGTGTGTATATAAATATCTATATCAAAAAATATATACATATCACACGTATCATGCAAGATCCAATAAGCCTGGTAATGTGAGCAAACGGCTATAATAGGCCCTCTGAATGATTTATATATAACATAAATGTAATGTATAAGACCCAATAATACTGATGGACAACTGTAATATACCTACTGAATAATTTATAGGGATGTAGCTATAGCAGAAAGTTCAAATATCAGGGGAGGAAAAAATATCTGTATCCTCCCAAAAATAAATGCATGTCTGATAATTCAAGATATGTCAGATAGGCTACAGGAGTCAATGATAGAAAAAGTGTAGCTGTGTAATACTAACCATGTGGATTCACAATGGAATGCAGGGGATGTCACCAATGCGTGACGCTTATTGGATCTTGCATGATACGTGTGATATGTATATATTTTTTGATATAGATATTTATATACACACCATATTTATTGGATTCACTTGTTAGAATTCTCTAGGGGGCTATTTTTGTCCATGCGTCTTTTTCTTGTCTTGTATGTTTTTTAACTGTATCTTTAACTAAGTGGTGCTGTATGTCTTTTCTATAATAAAATTTCTACTATGTTTTCAATACACTGCCTCTATATTTGATTATTTACTATGCTTGGTGCCTATTCTACCCTTTGCTTTTTCTTTTTAAGGGTATGTGCCCACGATGCAGAAATGAAGCAGAAAATTTCTGCATCATTTCTGCATCTCCCTGGCAGAAAAAACGCATGCAGATTGTGCATGCGTTTTTCCTGCAGAATACATGCGGATCCACATGCAGATTCACATGCGTTTCCGCATGCAGATTGACAAGCGCTTTCCAGGCGATGTTAGCATCACCTGGAAAGTGCTTGATAACTAGGTCACACTATATAAATCCATGCAAACAGCATGGATTTATATAGTGTGACCAGAGAGAGTGTATATACTTACCTCCGATGGCCCGCGCTGTCCCGCTCACTCCGTTCTCCCGGCAACTTTGAATTGAAAGACCTGCCGACGTCAGCGTCACGTGACCCGTCACATGACTCTGACGTCACCGCAGGTCCTACAACTCACTGCAAGTGCCGGGAACCAAGAAGGAGCGGTGCGCGGGCCGACAGAAGGTAAGAATACATTTATTTTTTATTTTATTCTTCTTTTACAGCTTTTTTAATGGTACCTGGGTGTGGATGAGACTCTCCTCTCCTCCACACTCGGGTACCATCCGCACATTAGAACGCACCAATAACGCAAGTACAAATGCTGTCTTGCGGAATTGGCGCGTTCTAATGCAAGTCAATGGCGGCGAAATCGCCGCGTTTCCGCAAAATTAATTGACATGCTGCGGATTTTTGACCGCAGCGTTAACGCTGCGGAAAAATCCGCATCATGGGCACAGCACATGCGGATTTCCATTGGGGAACATTGCTTCCCTTCTACCATGCGTTTTTCATGCGTTTCCGCGGCGTTTACGCAACTGCAAAAACGCCGCGGAAACGCATGAAATACGCATCGTGTGAACACAGCCTCACTCCTTGCACATAACATGCTGGAGGATACTTTACCAGTGACTTTGTCACAATATACAGGGTGGTCCAAAAGTAGGTGGCCTTAAAATAATAACCATTATTTTGATTTATATGTAAAATTATATTTACTAACACAAGCATAACATTGACAATTACATTTTATTCTGAATAATAATACAAAAGCCCTTAAATATTTTCATCGCAGGTGCTCAAACTGTTTTCCATTACAATTTGCACAGATTTGAAGTCTGCCTCTTACGCTTCGACAAACTTTCTTGCACAAGTCTCTTTGGGTATTAATTTCTTGAAATGCATTTCTTATGTAATTTTTCAAATCACTGACACTTTTTGATTTTCGACTATAAACTTTGTCCTTGAGTACTCCCCAAAAGAAAAAATCCATTGGGGTCAAGTCTGGTGAACGTGCCAGCCAATCCATTTATTAGGAAATGTTTCATCAAGATACTCGCGGATTACTCTTGAATAATGTGGAGGGGCCCCATCTTGTTGGAAATAAAGGTCATTTGAATTCCCAATTCCAAAGAGGCTCTTCTGGTGACTTTTTTGTACTCTGAACAAATGTTTCAGCAACAAGTTGTTTATTATCTTCTGTACAGACTGTTTTGGGTCGACCAGTTTTTGGAGCATTAAGGATTGAGCCAGTGGCATTGAATTTGTCACGAATGTGGTAAATGGTTTGTCTCTTTGGGGTTTGAGTACCAAATGTTTCAACCCAATTTGCTCTAACGGTTTCAGCATTTTGAGATTTCCAATACTCTGTTAAAATCCATTTTCTTTGATCTGTATTTAAATTATTTGCCATTATGTGTTATCTGAATTATCTGAGAAGAAAACAGATTTGGGGGAGATCTATCTGTGAAAACTAGATCTGTGAAACTGGCTCAGTTGCCCTTTGGAAAATGAAAGGTTGAATCTGATTGATTGCTAAGGGCAACTGAGCCAGTATCACTTTACACCATGTTTGATAAATCTACCCCTTCATAACCTTATTACACTTTCTGTTCACCTACTTTTGGACCACCCTGTATATATGTATAAAATATATACAGGGTTATATATTTTACAGGGTTAGTGTATTATATTGTACACTACCATTCAAAAGTTTGGGGTCACCCAGACAATTTTGTGTTTTCCATGAAAACTCATACTTTTATCAAATGAGTTGCAAAATGATTAGAAAATATAGTCTAGACATTGACAAGGTTAGAAATAATGATTTTTATTAGAAAGAATAATTTTCTCCTTCAAACTTTGCTTTCGACAACGAATGCTCCCTTTGCAGCAATTCCAGCATTGCAGACCTTTGGCATTCTAGCTGTTAATTTTCTGAGGTCATCTTGAGAAATTTCACCCCATGCTTCCTGAAGCCTCTCCCACAAGTTGGATTGGCTTGATGGGCACTTTTTGCGTACCATACGGTCAAGCTGCTCCCACAGCAGCTCAATGGGGTTGAGATCTGGTGACTGCGCTGGCCACTCCATTACAGATAGAATACCAGCTGCCTGCTTCTTCCCTAAATAGTTCATGCATAATTTGGAGGTGTGCATTGGGTCATTGTCCTGTTGTAGGATGAAATTGGCTCCAATCAAGCGCTGTCCACAGGGTATGGCATGGCGTTGCAAAATGGAGTGATAGCCTTCCTTATTCAAAATCCCATTTACCTTGTACAAATCTCCCACTTTACCAGCACCAAAGCAACCCCAGACCATCACATTACCTCCACCCTGCTTGACAGATGGCGTCAGGCACTGTTCCAGCATCTTTTCAGTTGTTCTGTGTTACGGGTCCGGGAGGTGGAACCTCTGAGCTGCAATACAAGGGGGAAGTCCTTGTAAGGAAGCGGGTGACTTCCAGAGAGGGAAAGCAGGTAGTCACAGCAAGTGACGGGGACAGTCTCTGGGTAAGTGGGCAGGTGGACATGGCAGGTGACGGGGACAGTCTCTGGGAAGACAGGCAGGTGGTCACGGCAAGTGACGGGGGCAGTCTCTGGGTAGACAGGCAGGTGGTCACGGCAAGTGACGGGGGCAGTCTCTGGGTAGATAGGCTGGTGGTCACGGCAAGTGACGGGGGCAGTCTCTGGGTAGACAGGCAGGTGGTCACGGCAAGTGACGGGGGCAGTCTCTGGGTAGACAGGCAGGTGGTCACGGCAAGTGACGGGGGCAGTCTCTGGGTAGATAGGCTGGTGGTCACGGCAAGTGACGGGGGCAGTCTCTGGGTAGATAGGCTGGTGGTCACGGCAAGTGACCGGGGCAGTCTCTCGGAAGATAGGCAGGTGGTCACGGCAAGTGACCGGGGCAGTCTCTCGGAAGATAGGCAGGTGGTCACGGCAAGTGACCGGGGCAGTCTCTCGGAAGATAGGCAGGTGGTCACGGCAAGTGACCGGGGCAGTCTCTCGGAAGATAGGCAGGTGGTCACGGCAAGTGACCGGGGCAGTCTCTCGGAAGATAGGCAGGTGGTCACGGCAAGTGACCGGGGCAGTCTCTGGGTAGACAGGCGAGGCGGTCACGGCAAGTGACCGGGGCAGTCTCTGGGTAGACAGGCGAGGCGGTCACGGCAAGTGACCGGGGCAGTCTCTCGGAAGACAGGCAGGTGGTCACGGCAAGTGACCGGGGCAGTCTCTGGGTAGACAGGCGAGGCGGTCACGGCAAGTGACCGGGGCAGTCTCTGGGTAGACAGGCGAGGCGGTCACGGCAAGTGACCGGGGCAGTCTCTGGGTAGACAGGCGAGGCGGTCACGGCAAGTGACCGGGGCAGTCTCTGGGTAGACAGGCGAGGCGGTCACGGCAAGTGACCGGGGCAGTCTCTGGGTAGACAGGCGAGGCGGTCACGGCAAGTGACCGGGGCAGTCTCTGGGTAGACAGGCGAGGCGGTCACGGCAAGTGACCGGGGCAGTCTCTGGGTAGACAGGCGAGGCGGTCACGGCAAGTGACCGGGGCAGTCTCTGGGTAGACAGGCGAGGCGGTCACGGCAAGTGACCGGGGCAGTCTCTGGGTAGACAGGCGAGGCGGTCACGGCAAGTGACCGGGGCAGTCTCTGGGTAGACAGGCGAGGCGGTCACGGCAAGTGACCGGGGCAGTCTCTGGGTAGACAGGCGAGGCGGTCACGGCAAGTGACCGGGGCAGTCTCTGGGTAGACAGGCGAGGCGGTCACGGCAAGTGACCGGGGCAGTCTCTGGGTAGACAGGCGAGGCGGTCACGGCAAGTGACCGGGGCAGTCTCTGGGTAGACAGGCGAGGCGGTCACGGCAAGTGACCGGGGCAGTCTCTGGGTAGACAGGCGAGGCGGTCACGGCAAGTGACCGGGGCAGTCTCTGGGTAGACAGGCGAGGCGGTCACGGCAAGTGACCGGGGCAGTCTCTGGGTAGACAGGCGAGGCGGTCACGGCAAGTGACCGGGGCAGTCTCTGGGTAGACAGGCGAGGCGGTCACGGCAAGTGACCGGGGCAGTCTCTGGGTAGACAGGCGAGGCGGTCACGGCAAGTGACCGGGGCAGTCTCTGGGTAGACAGGCGAGGCGGTCACGGCAAGTGACCGGGGCAGTCTCTGGGTAGACAGGCGAGGCGGTCACGGCAAGTGACCGGGGCAGTCTCTGGGTAGACAGGCGAGGCGGTCACGGCAAGTGACCGGGGCAGTCTCTGGGTAGACAGGCGAGGCGGTCACGGCAAGTGACCGGGGCAGTCTCTGGGTAGACAGGCGAGGCGGTCACGGCAAGTGACCGGGGCAGTCTCTGGGTAGACAGGCGAGGCGGTCACGGCAAGTGACCGGGGCAGTCTCTGGGTAGACAGGCGAGGCGGTCACGGCAAGTGACCGGGGCAGTCTCTGGGTAGACAGGCGAGGCGGTCACGGCAAGTGACCGGGGCAGTCTCTGGGTAGACAGGCGAGGCGGTCACGGCAAGTGACCGGGGCAGTCTCTGGGTAGACAGGCGAGGCGGTCACGGCAAGTGACCGGGGCAGTCTCTGGGTAGACAGGCGAGGCGGTCACGGCAAGTGACCGGGGCAGTCTCTGGGTAGACAGGCGAGGCGGTCACGGCAAGTGACCGGGGCAGTCTCTGGGTAGACAGGCGAGGCGGTCACGGCAAGTGACCGGGGCAGTCTCTGGGTAGACAGGCGAGGCGGTCACGGCAAGTGACCGGGGCAGTCTCTGGGTAGACAGGCGAGGCGGTCACGGCAAGTGACCGGGGCAGTCTCTGGGTAGACAGGCGAGGCGGTCACGGCAAGTGACCGGGGCAGTCTCTGGGTAGACAGGCGAGGCGGTCACGGCAAGTGACCGGGGCAGTCTCTGGGTAGACAGGCGAGGCGGTCACGGCAAGTGACCGGGGCAGTCTCTGGGTAGACAGGCGAGGCGGTCACGGCAAGTGACCGGGGCAGTCTCTGGGTAGACAGGCGAGGCGGTCACGGCAAGTGACCGGGGCAGTCTCTGGGTAGACAGGCGAGGCGGTCACGGCAAGTGACCGGGGCAGTCTCTGGGTAGACAGGCGAGGCGGTCACGGCAAGTGACCGGGGCAGTCTCTGGGTAGACAGGCGAGGCGGTCACGGCAAGTGACCGGGGCAGTCTCTGGGTAGACAGGCGAGGCGGTCACGGCAAGTGACCGGGGCAGTCTCTGGGTAGACAGGCGAGGCGGTCACGGCAAGTGACCGGGGCAGTCTCTGGGTAGACAGGCGAGGCGGTCACGGCAAGTGACCGGGGCAGTCTCTGGGTAGACAGGCGAGGCGGTCACGGCAAGTGACCGGGGCAGTCTCTGGGTAGACAGGCGAGGCGGTCACGGCAAGTGACCGGGGCAGTCTCTGGGTAGACAGGCGAGGCGGTCACGGCAAGTGACCGGGGCAGTCTCTGGGTAGACAGGCGAGGCGGTCACGGCAAGTGACCGGGGCAGTCTCTGGGTAGACAGGCGAGGCGGTCACGGCAAGTGACCGGGGCAGTCTCTGGGTAGACAGGCGAGGCGGTCACGGCAAGTGACCGGGGCAGTCTCTGGGTAGACAGGCGAGGCGGTCACGGCAAGTGACCGGGGCAGTCTCTGGGTAGACAGGCGAGGCGGTCACGGCAAGTGACCGGGGCAGTCTCTGGGTAGACAGGCGAGGCGGTCACGGCAAGTGACCGGGGCAGTCTCTGGGTAGACAGGCGAGGCGGTCACGGCAAGTGACCGGGGCAGTCTCTGGGTAGACAGGCGAGGCGGTCACGGCAAGTGACCGGGGCAGTCTCTGGGTAGACAGGCGAGGCGGTCACGGCAAGTGACCGGGGCAGTCTCTGGGTAGACAGGCGAGGCGGTCACGGCAAGTGACCGGGGCAGTCTCTGGGTAGACAGGCGAGGCGGTCACGGCAAGTGACCGGGGCAGTCTCTGGGTAGACAGGCGAGGCGGTCACGGCAAGTGACCGGGGCAGTCTCTGGGTAGACAGGCGAGGCGGTCACGGCAAGTGACCGGGGCAGTCTCTGGGTAGACAGGCGAGGCGGTCACGGCAAGTGACCGGGGCAGTCTCTGGGTAGACAGGCGAGGCGGTCACGGCAAGTGACCGGGGCAGTCTCTGGGTAGACAGGCGAGGCGGTCACGGCAAGTGACCGGGGCAGTCTCTGGGTAGACAGGCGAGGCGGTCACGGCAAGTGACCGGGGCAGTCTCTGGGTAGACAGGCGAGGCGGTCACGGCAAGTGACCGGGGCAGTCTCTGGGTAGACAGGCGAGGCGGTCACGGCAAGTGACCGGGGCAGTCTCTGGGTAGACAGGCGAGGCGGTCACGGCAAGTGACCGGGGCAGTCTCTGGGTAGACAGGCGAGGCGGTCACGGCAAGTGACCGGGGCAGTCTCTGGGTAGACAGGCGAGGCGGTCACGGCAAGTGACCGGGGCAGTCTCTGGGTAGACAGGCGAGGCGGTCACGGCAAGTGACCGGGGCAGTCTCTGGGTAGACAGGCGAGGCGGTCACGGCAAGTGACCGGGGCAGTCTCTGGGTAGACAGGCGAGGCGGTCACGGCAAGTGACCGGGGCAGTCTCTGGGTAGACAGGCGAGGCGGTCACGGCAAGTGACCGGGGCAGTCTCTGGGTAGACAGGCGAGGCGGTCACGGCAAGTGACCGGGGCAGTCTCTGGGTAGACAGGCGAGGCGGTCACGGCAAGTGACCGGGGCAGTCTCTGGGTAGACAGGCGAGGCGGTCACGGCAAGTGACCGGGGCAGTCTCTGGGTAGACAGGCGAGGCGGTCACGGCAAGTGACCGGGGCAGTCTCTGGGTAGACAGGCGAGGCGGTCACGGCAAGTGACCGGGGCAGTCTCTGGGTAGACAGGCGAGGCGGTCACGGCAAGTGACCGGGGCAGTCTCTGGGTAGACAGGCGAGGCGGTCACGGCAAGTGACCGGGGCAGTCTCTGGGTAGACAGGCGAGGCGGTCACGGCAAGTGACCGGGGCAGTCTCTGGGTAGACAGGCGAGGCGGTCACGGCAAGTGACCGGGGCAGTCTCTGGGTAGACAGGCGAGGCGGATACCTGACAGGTAACAGGCAGGTAACTGGTGGACGCTCCCAGGTGAGCAGTCTGACAGACGAGGCAGGAGACAGGCAGGTAACTGAAGGACGCTTCCAGGTGAGCGGACTGGCAGACGAGGCAGGAGACAGGCAGGTAACTGAAGGACGCTTCCAGGTGAGCGGACTGGCAGACGAGGCAGGAGACAGGCAGGTAACTGAAGGACGCTTCCAGGTGAGCGGACTGGCAGACGAGGCAGGAGACAGGCAGGTAACTGAAGGACGCTTCCAGGTGAGCGGACTGGCAGACGAGGCAGGAGACAGGCAGGTAACTGAAGGACGCTTCCAGGTGAGCGGACTGGCAGACAAGCCAGGTAAGTAGTAGACGCTCCCAGGTGAGCGGTCTGACGGACAAGCCAGGTAAGTAGTAGACGCTCCCAGGTGAGCGGTCTGACGGACAAGGCAAGTAACAGGCTGGCAGGCAGGACGAGAAGTCAGGCTAGCAGCGGAACCTGAGGGCTGAAGCACAGGTGAGACACAGTGCAAACAACATAGCTCGGGCACCTCCATTTTGGAGGAGGTGCCTTATAAATGGGAGGTCCTCCGGCAATTGGCCGGGGACTCCTTAGGACGGCGCGCGGTCCCTTTAAGAGCGCACGCGCCCTAAGCACACTGCCTGGGAAGGAGCGGGTGCCGGAAGCAGCGGGGAGAGAAGCGCTGGAGGACGCCGCGCCAGGAGCGGGGAGGTGAGAGGGACGGCGTCTCTGCCTAGTACGGGGCAGAGACGCCGATGCTACAGTACCCCCCCCCTTTAGGCCCCCTCTTTTTTTGGCCAGAAAGAAATTTTTCAAGGAGAAGCGGGGCGTTGATGTTCTCCATGGGTTCCCAAGTTCTCTCCTCAGGACCAAACCCCTTCCAATCTACCAGAAAAAAGGTCTTTCCTCTTACCCTCTTGGAAGCCAGAATACTCTACCTCAAAGACGTCATCAGCGGAAACCGGAGCAGGAGGGGCACCTGGATTATTGGAAAAAGAGTTAAAGACAACGGGTTTGAGGAGAGATACGTGGAAGGAGTTAGGAATCCGTAAGGTGGCCGGGAGTTTTAATTTGTAGGCCACTGGATTTATTTGCCTGAGGATTTCGAATGGGCCGATGAAGCGAGGACCTAACTTGTAGGAGGGTATCTTGAGCCGTACATGTTTGGAGGAGAGCCAAACCTTGTCTCCCGGACGGAAATGAGGCGGATCCAGATGTCTCTTATCAGCATATCTCTTCATCCGCTCGGAGGACAGAAGAAGTGCGGACCTAGTACTCTCCCAAATGGTAGAAAACTCACTGACAAGAGACTGCGCGGCAGGGTTGTCCACAGAGGCGGAGACGGGAAACGGAATCCGGGGGTGCTGGCCATAGACAACAAAGAACGGGGATTTGGAAGAGGACTCGCTCTCGTGGTTATTGTAAGAGAACTCGGCCCAAGGGAGGAGGTCCACCCAATCAGAATGGTGGGCATTAACAAAGTGCCGGAGGTAGCTGGTAAGGATCTGATTGATCCGCTCCACTTGACCATTGGACTGAGGGTGGTAAGCGGAGGAGAAGTCCAGGGTGACGTCCAGCAGTTTACATGTGGCTCTCCAGAAGCGCGATGTGAACTGAACCCCTCGATCCGACACGAAGTGGAGGGGTAGGCCATGAAGATGGAAGATATGGCGGATAAAGTCCTTAGCCAGCTCAGGTGCAGACGGAAGACCAGGCAGGGGAATGAAGTGGGCCATTTTAGAAAAGCGGTCCGCGACCACCCAAATGACAGTACACCCGGCAGAGACAGGAAGATCGGTAATGAAGTCCATAGCGATGTGTTGCCACGGGGCAACAGGTATGGGAAGCGGCAGGAGATGACCGGCTGGTAAGTGTCTGGGAACTTTGTTGCGGCCACAAGATGAACAGGCAGAGACGAAGTCTACCACATCCTTACGCAGGGTAGGCCACCAGTAATGCCGGGAAATGAGTAGGAAGGTCTTTTTTTTGTCCGGCATGGCCAGCAAGTTTAGAAGAATGACCCCAGTGAAGAACCTTCTCACGGTCAGGAGGCGCCACGTATGTCTTGCCGGGTGGAAGACGAGTCAAATCCAGGGGGGCCACATTCATCACCTTGGAGGGGTCGATAATGTGCATAGGCTCCTCCTCTTGGTCGGGGGACAGGAAGGATCGGGACAAGGCATCAGCTTTGACATTCTTGTCCTCCGGGCGGAAATGAAGGATGAAATCGAAGCGGGCAAAAAGCAAAGACCACCGGGCCTGACGTGGATTAAGTCTCTGGGCATTTTGGAGATATGCCAGGTTTTTGTGATCCGTGTAGATGATCACCGGGTATAGAGCCCCTTCAACCAGGTAACTCCACTCCTCCAGCGCCAATTTAACGGCTAACAGTTCTCGGGTCTCCAATGGAGTAATTGCGCTCAGAGGAGGAGAAGATTTTAGAGAAAAAGCCGCACTGTAACGGGTCTGGGAGACGGAACCTCTGAGCAACTTATACAAGGGGGCAGTCCTTGTAAGGAAGCGGGTGGCGACCAGGGAAGACAGGCAGGCGGTCACAGCAGGTGACCGGGTCAGTCTCTGGGTAAACGGGCAGGAGGTCACAGCAAGTGACCGGGACAGTCTCTGGGTAAACGGGCAGGAGGTCACGGCAAGTGACCGGGGCAGTCTCTGGGTAAACGGGCAGGAGGTCACGGCAAGTGACCGGGGCAGTCTCTGGGTAAACGGGCAGGAGGTCACGGCAAGTGACCGGGGCAGTCTCTGGGTAAACGGGCAGGAGGTCACAGCAAGTGACCGGGGCAGTCTCTGGGTAAACGGGCAGGAGGTCACGGCAAGTGACCGGGGCAGTCTCTGGGTAAACGGGCAGGAGGTCACGGCAAGTGACCGGGGCAGTCTCTGGGTAAACGGGCAGGTACGACCTGTGACGGCTGAGCCTCCAGGTAGGCTAGCAGGCAGATGGCAGATGAGTGCTCCCAGGTGAGCAGGCGAGAGTCTCAGGACTGGCAGGTGGTCACAGCACGTGACGGCGGAGCCTCTAGGAAGGCTAACAGGCAGGTAGCAGATGAGCGCTCCCAGGTGAGCGGACAAGAGTCTCTGGACTGGCAGGTGGTCACAGCACGTGACGGCGGAGCCTCCAGGTAGGCTAACAGGCAGGTAGCAGATGAGCGCTCCCAGGTGAGCGGGCAAGAGTCTCTGGACTGGCAGGTGGTCACAGCACGTGACGGCGGAGCCTCCAGGTAGGCTATCAGGCAGGTAGCAGGTGAGCGCTCCCAGGTGAGCGGGCAAGAGTCTCTGGACTGGCAGGTGGTCACAGCACGTGACGGCGGAGCCTCCAGGTAGGCTATCAGGCAGGTAGCAGGTGAGCGCTCCCAGGTGAGCGGGCAAGCTGGTCCATAGACAGACTGACCGGTGTCGGAAGGCAGACCGTCGGACCTCAGGCTAGCAAGCAGGAAAGCGGATGACAGGCAGGAATCAGGCAGGAGACTGGCAGGTAACTGGCAGGTAACTGGCAACGGGACCTGAGGGCTGAAGCAGAGTAGTGAACAGTGCAACAACATTGCTCGGGCACCTCCATTTTGGAGGAGGTGCCTTATATATGGAGGGATCCTCCGGCCATTGGCCGGGGACTCCTTAGGGCGACGCGCGCGGCCACTTTAAGAGAGGGGGAGCGGGCGCGCCCTAAGCACAGTGACCGGGGGAGAGCGGGCGCTGCAAGCAGAGCGGGAGGAAGCCTCCGGGCACGGAGCAGAGAGGTGAGGGGAACAGCGTCCCCGCCTAGCAGGAGGCAGGGACGCCGACGCTACAGTACCCCCCCTTTAGGCCCCCCCTTTTTTAGGCCAGACAAAAATTTAGCAAGGATGAGAGGGGCATGGATGTTCTCCCGGGGCTCCCATGTTCTCTCCTCAGGACCAAACCCCTTCCAATCCACTAGAAAAAAGGTCTTTCCTCTTACCCTTTTGGTGGCCAGAATGTTCTCTACCTCAAACTCGTCTTCAGCAGAAACTGGAGCAGGAGGCGTACCTGTAGACTTGGAAAAGGAGTTAAGTACCACGGGTTTGAGAAGAGATACATGGAAGGAGTTAGGGATCCGTAAGTTGGCCGGGAGTTTCAATTTATAGGCCACCGGGTTGATCTGTTTGATAACCTCCAGTGGGCCGATGAACCGAGGCCCTAACTTATAGGAAAGAATCTTGAGACGGACATATTTGGATGAGAGCCAGACTTTATCTCCGGGACGAAATTGTGGGGAATCCAGGCGTTTTTTGTCAGCGTGTCTTTTCATCCGTTCGGACGACTGAAGGAGTGCGGATCGGGTACTCTCCCAAATGGAGGAAAATTTGCTAACGAGAGATTCCGCAGCCGGGTTGTCCACAGAGGTGGAGACAGGAAAAGGGATCCGAGGATGCTGACCGAAGACTACAAAAAACGGGGATGTAGAAGAAGATTCGGTCTCGTGATTGTTGTAAGAGAACTCGGCCCATGGTAGGAGATCCACCCAGTCTGAATGGTGGGCATTAACGAAGTGCCGGAGGTAACTGGTCAAATTCTGATTGATCCGCTCCACTTGACCATTGGACTGTGGGTGGTAAGCGGAGGAGAAGTCCAGGGTGACGTCGAGCAGTTTACATGTGGCTCTCCAGAAGCGTGAGGTGAACTGAACCGCACGATCCGACACGATGTGGAGAGGCAGACCATGGAGACGGAAGATGTGGCGGATAAAGTCTTTAGCTAGCTCGGGAGCAGACGGGAGGCCTGGCAGGGGAATAAAATGAGCCATTTTGGAAAAGCGGTCAGCGACCACCCAAATGACTGTACAACCGGCAGAGACGGGGAGATCTGTTATGAAGTCCATAGCTATATGTTGCCACGGGGCAGCAGGCACAGGCAGAGGAAGAAGGCGGCCGGTAGTCAGGTGTCTCGGAACTTTGTTGCGGGCACAGGACACACAGGGAGAAACGAAGTCAATTACATCCTTGCGCAGGGTAGGCCACCAGTAGTGCCGGGTAATAAGCTGGAGGGTCTTTTTCTGACCGGCGTGCCCAGCTAGCTTAGACGAGTGACCCCAGTGTAGAATCTTCTCCCAATCGGACTCCGTTACGAACGTCTTACCGGGAGGGAGACTATTAAGACCCACGGGGGCTACCTGCATTACTCTGGCGGGATCGATGATGTGTTTAGGCTCCTCCTCAAGATCATACACGAGAAAGGATCGGGACAGGGCGTCAGCTTTGATGTTCTTGTCAGCCGGACGAAAATGAAGAATGAAATCAAAGCGGGCAAAAAACAAAGACCACCGGGCTTGGCGCGGGTTAAGTCTCTGGGCGCTCTGGAGATATGCCAAGTTCGTGTGGTCAGTGTAAATTATTACCGGGTGGAGAGCCCGCTCGAGCAGGTAACGCCACTCCTCCAGTGCCATCTTAATGGCCAACAATTCTCGGTCTCCTATACAATAATTGCGCTCAGAAGAGGAGAAAAGTTTGGAGAAAAAGCCGCAGGTTACCTTTCTTCCGGAAGAAGATTTTTGGGTAAGTACCGCCCCAGCTCCGGAGGAGGAAGCGTCAACTTCTAGGAAGAATTGTTTGTTGCCGTCCGGACGATGCAGCACCGAGGCGGAGAGGAAGGCCTGTTTTAAGGAAAGAAATGCCTCCTCTGCTTCGGGCGGCCATTCTCTGGGGTTCGTACCTTTACGGGTGAGAGCAGAGATAGGGGCGGTCCGGGAAGAGAAGTGCGGTATGAACAGGCGGTAATAGTTGGCGAAGCCCAGGAACCGCTGAATAACCTTCAACCCCTCTGGTCGGGGCCACTTCTGGATGGCAGACAGTTTCTCAGGATCCATTTGTAGACCTGTCTGAGAGATTATGTAGCCCAGAAATGGAAGAGAGGTCTGCTCAAAGATGCACTTCTCATATTTAGCGTAGAGGTGGTTCTGCCTGAGCCTTAGCAGGACCTGACGAACGTCCCTCCGGTGAGTAGGAAGATCCGGAGAGAAGACCAAGATATCGTCCAGGTACACCACCACGCACGAGTAGAGAAGATCACGGAAAATGTCATTGACCAACTCTTGAAAGACGGCAGGAGCGTTACAGAGACCGAAGGGCATCACAAGGTACTCATAGTGGCCGTCCCGGGTATTGAATGCCGTCTTCCACTCATCCCCCTGACGGATACGGACCAGGTTATACGCCCCACGGAGATCCAGTTTGGTGAAGATTCTAGCCCCCCTCAGACGGTCAAATAATTCAGGAATAAGCGGAAGGGGGTATTTATTCTTCACAGTAATCTGGTTTAGGCCTCTATAGTCTATACATGGACGCAGTGAGCCGTCCTTCTTTTTGACAAAGAAGAAGCCTGCTCCCGCCGGGGAGGTAGATTTCCGGATAAATCCCCGGGCCAGGTTCTCCTCAATATATTCAGACATGGACTGGGTTTCATCAGCGGACAAAGGGTAGATTCGCCCACGGGGGGGGGAGTAGAGCTGGGCATCAGGTCGATTGGGCAGTCGTATGGTCTATGAGGAGGTAAAGTCTCTGCCTCTTTTTTATTGAAGACATCCGCATAAGACCAATAGGGAACCGGAAGACCGGGCAGATTGGCTGGGGTAGGAGAAGGACGGGCAGGACGAACGGGAACTAGACAAGTCTTATGGCAGTCCTGTCCCCAGCGAAGGACCTCTCCGGTCTGCCAGTCAAGCACGGGTGCATGTCTCTGGAGCCAAGGCAGGCCAAGCAATAGTGCGTGAGAGAGTCCAGGCAGAACATGAAAGGAGATGCTCTCGGAATGCAGCATTCCCACCTGTAGAGTCAGAGATTCGGTGATGAGTTGGATGGGATGTGGTAAGAGGCCCCCATCCACGGCGGCGACAGATAAAGGTACGGCCAGAGGTTTGGTGGGAATGTGGTATTTTTCTACCAGGGATTGAGAGATGAGATTTCCAGCAGCTCCAGAGTCAAGTTGAGCCAGTTCAAAATAGCGGTTCTCTCTGCAGAAGATAGAAACAGACAGCATCAGGGATGGAGAGGGTTTACTTTTGTCTAGGGAGACCTCTCCGAGCGATCCTAGACACAGGCGTTTCCCGACCTCTCAGGGCAGGAACGGATCCGGTGCTCCTTACTGCCACAGTAGAAACAGCTCCCCTCGGCACGACGTAAGTCTTGACGGGTCTTGACCATCTTGGTCTGGTCGACCTGTATAGGCTCAGGTGAGTGTGCCTGGAGAGTGACGGGTCTCTGAGAGGTAGGGACTAGACGTGGAATCCTCCTGTCACGGGTGACCTCCCTCGCGCGCTCCTGGAACCGGATGTCAATCCGGGTGGCAAGTTTAATCAAGTCGTCGAGAGTGGTAGGAATGTCCCGACCGGTGAGTTCATCTTTAATAGACGAGAAGTGAGGAATGAAGAGACGATAGTAATTAGCGAAGCCCAGGAATCGCTGTTATCGCCTTCAAGCCCTCCGGACGGGGCCACTTTAGGACAGCAGAGAGCTTCTCGGGATCCATTCGCAAACCTGTCTGGGAGATAACATAGCCCAGGAATGGAAGAGAGGTCTGCTCAAAAAGGCACTTCTCGTATTTAGCATAGAGGTGGTTCTGCCTGAGCTTCAGCAGGACCTGACGAACATCCCTCCGGTGTGAGGGAAGATCCGGAGAGAAGACCAAGATGTCGTCCAGGTATACCACCACGCAGGAGTAAAGAAGGTCACGGAAGATGTCGTTGACCAGTTCTTGGAAGACGGCGGGAGCATTGCAGAGACCGAAGGGCATCACATGGTACTCATAGTGTCCGTCCCGGGTATTAAATGCCGTTTTCCACTCGTCTCCCTGACGGATACGGACCAGGTTATACGCTCCACGTAGATCCAGCTTGGAAAAGATCCTGGCGCCTTTAAGGCGATCAAATAATTCCGAGATGAGCGGAAGGGGGTATTTATTTTTAACCGTGATCTGATTGAGTCCTCTATAGTCAATACAGTGGCGTAGCGAGCCATTCTTTTTTTTGACAAAGAAGAATCCGGCTCCAGCCGGGGAAGTAGACTTCCGGATGAATCCCCTGGCCAGATTCTCCTCTATGTACTCAGACATGGCCCGGGTTTCGGCCGCAGACAACGGATAAATACGCCCACGGGGTGGAGTGGCGCCAGGTACCAGGTCGATCGGGCAATCATATGGCCTATGAGGTGGCAATGTCTCTGCTTCCTTCTTACCAAAGACGTCAGCATAGGTCCAGTAAGGAGCCGGAAGACCGGGTAAATTAGCTGGGGTAGGTGGAGGACGAACCGGACGGACCGGAACCAGGCAGGTCTTATGGCAGACCGGCCCCCACCGGAGTACTTCACCAGAATGCCAGTTCAACACGGGTTCATGTGTCTGGAGCCAAGGTAGACCTAGCAATAGGGAGTGGGAGAGTCCGGGCAACACATGGAAAGAGATTACCTCAGAGTGCAGCATTCCCACCTGCAGGGTTATGGGTTCCGTGGCGAGCAGGATGGTCACCGGAAGGAGTCTTCCATCCACGGAGGCGACCGACAAAGGTTCAGCTAGAGACTTGGTGGGAATACGGTATTTCTCAACCAGGGACTGGGAGATGAGATTTCCAGCGGAACCAGAATCCAGGTGGGCGAGTTCAAAGTGACGGTTCTCTCCCCAGGAGATAGATACAGACAAAGTCAGGGTTGGAGAGGATTTATTTTTGTCTAGGGCGACCTCTCCGAGCGGTCCTAGACACTGGAGTTTCCCGGCCTCTCCGGGCAGGAACGAATCAGATGCTCCTTACTGCCACAATAGAAGCAGCTCCCCTCGGCTCGGCGAGACTCTTGGCGAGATTTGACCATCTTGGTCTGGTCGATCTGCATGGGCTCGGGTGAGTGCGCCCGGGGAGTGACAGAAGAGGAGACAGGTTTCTGGAAAGTAGGAGCTAGGCGGGGAAACCTTCTCTCACGGGTGGTCTCTTTGGTGCGTTCTTGAAACCGGATGTCAATCCGGGTAGCCAGTGACACCAGGTCATCCAGGGTGGTAGGAATATACCGACCGGCGAGCTCATCTTTAATCCAACCGGAAAGACCCTCCCAGAAGACGGACACCAGGGCCTCATTATCCCAGGCAAGCTCAGAAGCGAGGGTGCAGAGCCGTATGGCATATTGGCCCACGGTGAGACTCCCTTGACGGAGACGTAGCAAAGAGAAGGCAGATGAGGTCTTTCGTCCCGGTTCATCGAAGACTCTCCCGAAAGCAGTGAGGAAAGACGACAGGTCTGACACCAGGGGATCCCCTCTCTCCCACAGGGGGTTAAGCCATGCCAGTGCCTCCCCAGTGAGATGGGACATGATGAATGCCACTTTGGCCCGGTCAGAGATAAACTGGTGAGCCAGGAGTTCAAAGTGCAGGGTGCACTGGTTTATGAAGCTCCGAGCTTGAGCGGGGTCGCCTCCGAAGCGAGAAGGTGCAGACAGCCGGGGTCCGGGGCAGGATGCCATTGTATTGGTGGGCAGCGGCGCTGCCGGGGTGCGAGTCGTGACACTAGCGGTGGTAGCTGGTGGAGCAGTCAGTGTGTCCAGGCGGGAGTTGACATTCCGCAGGTGGTTCAGGATGGACTCCTGCTGGGATCTCTGACGGGAGACTTCATGGTATAGGTCAGAGAGCGAGGGAGCTTGGGTGCCACCGAGTTCCATGGCCCGAGCTAACTGTTACGGGTCCGGGAGGTGGAACCTCTGAGCTGCAATACAAGGGGGAAGTCCTTGTAAGGAAGCGGGTGACTCCCAGAGAGGGCAAGCAGGTAGTCACAGCAAGTGACGGGGACAGTCTCTGGGTAAGCGGGCTGGTGGACACGGCAGGTGACGGGGACAGTCTCTGGGAAGACAGGCAGGTGGTCATGGCAAGTGACGGGGGCAGTCTCTGGGTAGACGGGCAGGTGGTCACGACAAGTGACCGGGACAGTCTCTGGGTAGACAGGCGAGGCGGATACCTGACAGGTAACTGGCGGGCGCTCCCAGGTGAGCGGGCTGACGGAGACAGCAGGTAACAGGCAGGTAACTGGTGGACGCTCCCAGGTGAGCAGTCTGACAGACGAGGCAGGAGACAAGCAGGTAACTGGTGGACGCTCCCAGGTGAGCAGTCTGACAGACGAGGCAGGAGACAGGCAGGAAACTGAAGGACGCTTCCAGGTGAGCGGACTGGCAGACAAGCCAGGTAAGTAGTAGACGCTCCCAGGTGAGCGGTCTGACGGACAAGGCAAGTAACAGGCTGGCAGGCAGGACGAGAAGTCAGGCTAGCAGCGGAACCTGAGGGCTGAAGCACAGGTGAGACACAGTGCAAACAACATAGCTCGGGCACCTCCATTTTGGAGGAGGTGCCTTTATAAATGGGAGGTCCTCCGGCAATAGGCCGGGGACTCCTTAGGACGGCGCGCGCGGTCCCTTTAAGAGCGGGGGAGCGCGCGCGCGCCCTAAGCACACTGCTGGGGAAGGAGCGCGTGCCGGAAGCAGCGGGGAGAGAAGCGCTGGAGGACGCCGCGACAGGAGCGGGGAGGTGAGAGGGACGGCGTCTCTGCCTAGTAAGGGGCAGAGACGCCGATGCTACATTCTGCGTCTCACAAATGTTCTGTGTGATCCAAACACCTCAAACTTTGATTCATCTGTCCATAAAACTTTTTTCCAATCTTCCTCTGTCCAATGTCTGTGTTCTTTTGTCCATATTAATCTTTTCCTTTTATTAGCCAGTCTCAGATATGGCTTTTTGTTTGCCACTTTGCCCTGAAGGCCAGCATCCCGGAGTCGCCTCTTCACTGTAGACGTTGACACTGGCGTTTTGCATGTACTATTTAAAGAAGCTGCCAGTTGAGGAGCTGTGAGGCGTCGATTTCTCAAACTAGAGACTCTCTAATGTACTTGTCTTGTTGCTCAGTTGTGCAGCGGGGCCTCCCACTTCTCTTTCTACTCTGGTTAGAGCCTGTTTGGGTGTAAGGGGGATGACCGGGGTGTAAGTACTATCAGAACAAGGGTTCCGGAACTGCCGGGGCCGTACCTCTGGTTGCAGGGGTAAGACAGACTGCGAGCACAGGAGTCAGGTGACTCCTATCAGCTGTGTATCCACCTGACTTCTGCACAACACAACTGATGGTCCCAACCCCATTTATAAGGCAAGAAATCCCACTTATTAAACCTGACAAGACACACCTGTGAAGTGAAACCATTTCCAGTGACAACCTGTTGACACTCAAGAGAATGCCAAGAGTGTGCAAAGCAGTCATCAAAGCAAAAGGTGGCTACTTTGAAGAACCTAGAATATAAGACATATTTTCAGTTGTTTCACACTTTTTTGTTAAGTATATAATTCCACATGTGTTAATTCATAGTTTTGATGCCTTCAGTGTGAATGTACAATTTTCATAGTCATGAAAATACAGAAAAATCTTTAAATGAGAAGGTGTGTCCAAACATTTGGTCTGTACTGTAGATATTGCAATAAAAACAAGACATTTGCAGCTAGAATAGTCATTTACCACATTAACAATGTATAGAGTGTATTTCTGATTCATTTAATGTTAGCTTCATTGAAAAAAAAAATGTGCTTTTCTTTAAAAAATACTTACATATCTAAATGACCCCAAACTTTTGAACGGTAGTGTGTGTGTGTGTGTGCACATATACAGTTGTGCTCAAAAGTTTACATACCCCAGCAGAATTTTTCCTTTCTTGGCATTGTTTCAGAGAATTTGAATGATAACAAAAAAACTTTTTCTCCACTCATGGTAATTGCTTGGGTGAAGCCATTTATTGTCAAACTACTGTGCTTTCTCTATTTAAATCTTAATGACAACCAAAAACATTCAAATGTCCCTGATCAAAAGTTCACATACCCCAGTTCTTTAATACCGTGTATTGCCCCCTGTAACATCCATGACAGCTTGAAGTCGTTTGTGGTTGTTGTGGATAAGGTTCTTTATTTTCTAAGATGGTAAAGCTGCCCATTCTTCTTGGCAAAAAGCCTCCAGTTCCTGTAAATTCCTGGGCTGTCTAGCATGAACTGCGTGCTTGAGATCTCCCCAGAGTGGCTCAATGTTATTGTTGTCAGGAGAAGAAGATTGCCACTCAAGAACCTTCACTTTGTTCTGCTGTAGCCAATGACAGGTCGACTTGGCCTTGTGTTTGGAATCGTTGTCATGTTAGAACGTCTAAGTACGTCCCATGTGCAGCTTCCGGTCTGATGAGTGCAAATGATCGGTTAATTAATGGGTGTGTATAAAAAGAAACCCAGCTCCCCAGACCTTCACTTGAACTGCAACTTGAGCTCTGACAACATGCCAAAAATCCACCCTGCGACCAAAGCCTTGATTATCAAGAGGCTGAAGACCAGATCCACTGCAGAGGTGGCTGGCACCTTTAATGTGTCTCTGCATCAAGTACAAAGAATAAAAAAAAATGATTTGAAGAGACTGGAGATGTGTTGGACAAGCCCATGTCCGGCAGACCCCGCAAGACAACTGCTCAGGAGGAATGTTTGTTGGTTAGAAAATCCAAAGCAAGCCCCTCTTCCGCTGCAGCAGAGCTCCAACAGGCCTGGTCACCTCAAGTCCCTGTGTCAACTAGAACTGTTTGTAGGATTCTGTCTCGAAATGGCCTCCATGGTCGAATCGGTGCCCAGAAGCCAGCACTAAACAAAAGGCAAATAAAAAACCGTGTGGCATTTGCAAAGTCCCACAGCCTGCTAAACATGGACGCTGGGAAAGTGGCAGAAGGTGGATTTTTCTGATGAATCTTCTGTAGAATTACACCACAGCCGCCACAAATACTTCAGGAGACCTACTGGAGCCCGTATGCATCCAAAATATACCCAGAAAACCAGTTAAATTTGGGTAACATACCTGGCGGCGTCCTTGCATAGTGGTCCATCTCCCACTGTGCAAGAGCGCGCACTTTATCTCCAGTCCAGTTTTCTAGCCTGGCTTCCCTCCATGCTGTCTGTTTGCCTCTGTGTCTGCTGCTTAAGGGCGGCGCCCGATCACTTCCTGCTTTTTGTACCTGCTGCAGGCACACCCCTTGTGCGTCCTCAGCCTATTGCTGTCTGTCATCTGGTATTTAACCCAGCTGCTCCAATGAATCCCTGCCTGAGCATTGTGTTCTGTCAGTTGGCCTTTGGTCACTGATATGCCAGGTCCCGTTTGTTTCCTGCCTTCGGTATCAGTTCACGTGTCTGAACTGTGTCCTGTCTGTTTTATCTTCTAGCCTGTTGTCTTCTGCCTATCCTGGAGGCTGTATTTCCAGGCCTGTGTGAACCCGCTCCTGTATCTTGCTGCTGTGCCTGTTCTTGTCTGAATACTCTCCTAGCCTGTTTTGTTTTTCTCTGTCCGTACTTTCCCTTTTTCTGCAGAGTCTGAACTCGTACCTAACTCCTGCTCGTTGTCACTGTACTTCCGTTTGTGAGTTTGTGGTCCACTCGCTACTTCTCTGCAAGTACCCTGTGGGTATCTGGTTCTGCCTTTCCCTTCTAGTCTGTTCCGTGTGAACAGAGCCCTGTCCCCACCGCGTCTGCGGTTTCGCTTTGCTCAGCTCTGTCCACCGCGTCTGCGGTTTTCACTTTGCTCAGCTCTGTCCACCGCGTCTGCGGTTTTCGCTTTGCTCAGCTCTGTCCACCGCGTCTGCGGTTTTCGCTTTGCTCAGCTCTGTCCACCGCGTCTGCGGTTTTCGCTTTGCTCAGCTCTGTCCACCGCGTCTGCGGTTTTCGCTTTGCTCAGCTCTGTCCACCGCGTCTGCGGTTTTCGCTTTGCTCAGCTCTGTCCACCGCGTCTGCGGTTTTCGCTTTGCTCAGCTCTGTCCACCGCGTCTGCGGTTTTCGCTTTGCTCAGCTCTGTCCACCGCGTCTGCGGTTTTCGCTTTGCTCAGCTCTGTCCACCGCGTCTGCGGTTTTCGCTTTGCTCAGCTCTGTCCACCGCGTCTGCGGTTTTCGCTTTGCTCAGCTCTGTCCACCGCGTCTGCGGTTTTCGCTTTGCTCAGCTCTGTCCACCGCGTCTGCGGTTTTCGCTTTGCTCAGCTCTGTCCACTGCGTCTGCGGTTTCGAATTTGTCTTCCAGTCTGTACTGGACCCTACCCAGCCTGCGCTCTAGTCTGTCTGTTCCTGTATTCCCCGGTGTGGGTCAACAGCCGTATCCGGAGTCTGACCTAGAGTAGACCCTGGTTCCTCTGCTCGGTTCCTCTCTGGTGCACTGGCGTCGTATGCCCTCGTGCGACCTTGGTCGGATCGGGCAGATACTTAGTAACGCCCCTCCAGGCACTCTCCGGTTCATGGCACAGTGGAATCACTACATAAACACGCACACGCCAGTCAGTCTGGGTGTGTGCATTACAATTTGGTGATGGAAAGATCAAGGTCTGGGGTTGCATTCAGTATGGGGGTGTGCGAAACATTTGCAAGGTGGAAGGCAATATCAATAGCCTAAAATATCAAGAAGTATTAGCTACCTCTTACATTCCAAATCATAAAAGGGGTCAAATTCTGCAGTAGGATGGTGCTCTGTCTCATATATCCATCTGTACAACAAAGTTCCTCCAGGCAAAAAAGATCAAGGTGCTCAAGGACTGGCCAGCCCAGTCACCAGACATGAACATCATTGAGCAGGTTTGGGGTAGGATGAAAGAGGAAGCTTGGAAGACAAAACCAAAGAATCTAGATGAACTCTGGGAGGCATGTAAGACGGCATTCTCTGCTATTCCTGATGACTTCATTAATAAATTGTATGAATCATTGTTGAACCGCATGGATGCAGTCCTTCAAGCTCATGGAAGTCACACTAAATATTAAATATGACTCTAATAGCACCACAACTCCATTCACCAATGTTATGCAACATATATTTGTATTTAAAGATAATTATTTGTTTGAATATCACATTACTTTCTGTGGGCGACAACTTTTGTTTTGCCAAAATCTGACCATTCTGTGTTCATTAAATGATCAATATTTCAGCATTGATGCCAATTTATTTTCTTAACCTAAACCAAATTTGGGAGGGTTTCAGCGTTCAAAAGAGTAATTTATAAAACCAA
Organism: Phyllobates terribilis; assembly: GCF_046119375.1. Taxonomy (NCBI): domain Eukaryota; kingdom Metazoa; phylum Chordata; class Amphibia; order Anura; family Dendrobatidae; genus Phyllobates; species Phyllobates terribilis. The sequence goes on from NW_027362761.1 coordinate 660,856,166, forward strand.
TGGATGAATTTAGCATCAGGTTCTAAGCTTTTATTTACATAACATGGATAAGCGACATAACTTATGTCAGGGAGTGTACAGGCTGATCCAGCTTTGATGTAATGTCCTTTAAAACAAGTCAAAATGAGGCTCAGTATTGTGTGTGGCCTCCACGTGCCTGTATGACCTCCCTACAACGCCTGGGCATGCTCCTGATGAGGTTGCGGATGGTCTCCTATGGGATCTCCTCCCAGACCTGGACTAAAGCATCCGCCAACTCCTGGACAGTCTGTGGTGCAATGTGACCTTGGTGGATGGAGCTGTTGAGGAGAGCCATAGACATAGGAGATTAAGAGAAAAGACCCACAAAATGTATTATTTCACCTTACATAAGCTTGTTTAGATCAAAAGATGGCTGCCATTTCATGTTTCATCACACCATGCTCTGTTCTGGGAG